>NW_027106725.1:49803-58700 GCF_000696795.3 Halyomorpha halys
TAAATTTTAGTATGTATGAGATCATTCATCACTATTACCTACTGCCCACAACTGTGTGGCAGATTGTAATATCTATCAATAAATAAATCTATCAATTCTCTCGATTAATATTATATTTTACGTTCAAGTTTATCTGGACAATGGCTTAGCCAAGAGGTATTTATTATAGATTGGAGCTATTTATTTCTAAGAGAAACATTTCATAAGTCTATTTGTAGAAAATAATATAAACAATGCTATGAAGAAGAAAGGAAACTGTATACCAGATCAGTTATCCGCTGACCGCTGAGGGAAAAGAGGAACATGTAGCCAACTTCCACTGCGCACATTAGCATCGAAGCAACCGTTGTTCCGGGCAGTTCTTTCGCCTGAGGAGTTGAAGTAGTGATGTGTCATTGAGAATAAATAACTTTTTATTTTATATAATAATAGCTCCTATTAAGAATTATAATTGTATTATTTAACATATTGAAAGGAAATAGTTGAAAAATGAATGTTGGACCGACTACAGCAGCAGACAATGTTATTTCATATCGTATGAAACCAAAGCTTTTGGTATAGATGTTTCAACTATAACATCCGCGAGCAGGTTATGGAATCGTTGTGATGAAAATGTTTCACAAATCGCCTTCTCACTATTGCTGTCTTCATTAAACCCATGAAGTAATGTTGCCAACAGATCAACAATTGGTTGGATCTTTGTCCCATAAAACCCAGGCCAGACTAGCTATAAAGATAGGTCAAGTCGTAACATCATCAGTATGCAAAGATGTTATTTCATGGATAAAAGAAATTGGATGGCAAGAGTGGCAAGATGAATGGTTCACCATGAGATAAAACAAGTTAAGAATGGTCCAACAGACAGTTAAACGTCCAACCATAAACTTGAATCTGCTACGGAGAGAAGATGTGGTACTAACCCGTCTTCTGATAGGCCATACTCGACTCACCCACGGTCCTCTCATGAAAAAAGAAAATGCACCGATGTGTCGCTACTGCGGAAACGATCTCACCGTTAGGCATATTCTCACTGAATGTATTGCTCACGAACCACACCGGTTCTCTTCAGATTTACAGGAGATGTTGAGCGAAGATCCCACTACAATAACAAAACTTTTTCACTTTCTAAAAATCATTAATATTTATGATCAAATATAGCCTAACTGTCCAGGAATAGATAAGTGGATGCAAAATTCATTATAGCAATTTACTAACTACCTTAAATCTAATTGCAATTTTGTAAAATATAAATCATAATTGTAAATATGTAATTGTAATTGTAAATTTGTGACTTGTATTTGTAATGTAATGTAATTTGTAATTGTAATTGTTAATTTGTAACTTTCTCACTTTGTAAGTGTGCTAATATGTCAATTGTTATCTACTAACTTTGTAAATTCAGTGTAAATGGCCCTAGTGGTCGAAACACTTAAATAAATATTGTATGAAACGAAGTATGATATTCTCATTAGATACATGAAATGTTAATAAGTTTTACTTATTACTGTTGTTCTCTCCATTATCTATATCCTAACTATATCCAAACCGTTTGATGTACTTCTTTGATTATCATGGAAGATCATAAAAGAAATCCAACCTTTCGAATAGCAGCATATAACTGCCTAGTCAACGTTCCCCAGTTTAGGTTTTTTTTTGGGAGGGAAGTAATATGCCATCTCCATTATACTAATCAAATGATACTAGATACTTGTATAAAGCAGTATTTATATTTATAACATTTATACTCAGGCTTGGAGTCCTCTTGCCTATCTGAAAGGTAATGGAGCCTGTAGGAGTGACGTATCTAGAATGCGGTAAAAGTAGTATAAATCAGAAAATAAGCAGTGTTTACGCGCTGTAGAACAACTTCTTGCAATACTCAGTTCAATATTATTTGAATTGTTATTATTTTCTGACGTACATACTTTTGCCGTAGCTGTCAACTGATAATCTAGAGTAGATCAGCATGCGATACAGGATATACTGTGGGCGATTCGATGTAGAACTTTTAAAACACATTTTTTGTACCCATTTTATTGTGGATACGTAGTATGGATAATACACATAGTACAATACATAGTATGGATAATGATTTCGAAATTTCTAGTAAATGAATAATACCTTTTTTTAGCCAGTAATTACACTATTCGTCCGTTAGATAATTGTCCATTAAAAAAGCTTAAACTTAGATGTACTCATAACTAATTTCTTTCAATAAATTCTTATGTAAAAATGTTTAAAAAAAAAAAATACCATTCTCTAGAGGCGCAGATATTTTCTAACATCTTATATTGAAGATGGATACTATGGCATATTTCAAAATGTCCACTGAATATTTTTGGGTTATAGCCAATAGCTCCGAATGTAATCAAAGGAGCATAAATATATAAATTACTAAAATTTAAGAGGATCAAATTGCAAAAATTTTGCTATTCAACAAGTATTACGTTTTTTGGAGAACATTGTATTTTTAACAACTAATGCGCATCTCCTGTCAGAAATTAATTAGATTTAGTCTTAGACTAAACAAGAGGAATACTAAATTTTTTTGAAAAGTAGATATTAATCTAATATATTTTAAGTACGTACTTAGACGTATAAAGCAATGGTTATTATACTATAAATGCACTAGACTGTACTGGCTACTCGATACTATTGTCTTTAAAACTAATAATAGTTAATAAAAAAATATTTAATTATCTTAATAAAAAAATAGTTATCTTTAAAACCTAAAATGATAAATACCTTCATGTATATACTTATAGTATTCTGAAATTTGCGCAATTTAATCCTTTAAATTTTACTTAGTTACAGCTACTAGTAATACTTAAGGTGTTATTGACCTGTAAGTTAAAAATATACAGCAGAGAAGAATCTACCACATTACAATTTTACTGGAATTTATGATTTCTTAGACATCTCCATGGGCGTACACAGAGGAGAGCAGGTGGGAGCCGCGGATTTTTGGGACCCAGGAAAAAAAAAAAAAAGAAAATAGTTAAATTATTTGATAGATAATTTTTTTCTGAAAACAGACTATAATTATAGTCTAATTACGAATTAGTAAGGTTACATTGTTCAGTTGACATCTCCACGGATCACAAGAACACATCCAAACGTTTGAAGGGATAAGATGGATATATGTCGATTCTTCGGTAAAAAAGGTAAGATTCAATGAGCACAATTATTCGTCAGTAATTATCTCTAAAAATAATGGAGGGGGTATGAAAAGGGCCTTTTTTAGATTGCATTCTTCATATTATAACTTACAGTTTGCCAGTTTAGTTATCTTAGAATGTTTGTTGAAAAAAAATGAAAAAAAGCCACCATCATAGAGGCGGTGGTTAATATTTTTGCCAGAAATGCTGATGCTCTCATAGCAAAACTCTTCATCATCTGTTCTAATTTTTGTACTTATTGTATGTATTGATGTACAATAATTGTGTTTATACTTGATATTCAAGTTTCATTTTCGATAATTTATTGCAATTATGGTTAATAAACATTTAAAAAGTAATTATTGAACTTAATGAAGTAGAAATCAAATGGTGGAGGTGTGTCTTGGAATGGAGAATTTATCTTTCTTTTACTCAGCGTGTGTATATCTGAGGTCTGCTACCCGCTTGGCGAAATACTGCCACGACCATGGACACCTCTTAAGAATTATATTTAATGTAATTATAAAATAATTCTATTTGCTCACTATTACTTACCGATCCTGCTGATATCAAACTAAGAGCTATAACTATTGTACCAGTCAAATAGGCACTTCCGATGGGTAGGAAGGAAAGTTCATTGAGGAGATTGAACGCCCTGAAATAAAAATACAATTTTAAATTCCAATTTTATAAAATTGAAGTTTCAAGTTCATGAAAGTTTCTGATCATAATGGCTTAGAGGATAATTTTTTTTAATATGATAATTTTTAGTTGTTTAAATACTTTGTTTTTGAAATGTTTTTGATCGTTAAAAATTATAGTACAATACGTAATAAATATTTCAAGTGTGGGTTCGTGTGATTGTTGCCGCTACTTTGTTTTGGCAGTGGCACAAGTTGAAAAAAAAAATAGGTTGTTTTATTGGAGTTATTCCAAAGATAGTACTGTAGACTTGGGTTACTTTATCTTAATCTAACATATAAAAATTAGTTTTTTTTTGTTCGTACTTTGTGCACTTTATGCACCGTTCATGCAATTTTGATGTGCGGCTTTTTGCTAAATGTTCAGAATTTTCCCGGGAAGAATATAGGCTGGCCCGATTTTTTAGTAAATAAAAAAAATTACAAACAAAATTGAGCATTTTTTGGACGTAGCTCAAAAATTATACATATTTTTCATGGTGATTATATACTTATCGATTTGTCTCATTCTGAAGAATAAGGAAAACATATTACTGATTCTACTAAATGGTTTTTTTTTTCGCTAAAAATTAAAAAAAAAAAACATAATGAGGATTTCAGTAAAG
Source organism: Halyomorpha halys (assembly GCF_000696795.3). NCBI lineage: Eukaryota > Metazoa > Arthropoda > Insecta > Hemiptera > Pentatomidae > Halyomorpha > Halyomorpha halys. The sequence goes on from NW_027106725.1 coordinate 54,268, forward strand.
TAGGTTTTTAGTAATTTTTTTTTTAGTAAGCTGTTACCATTTATGTTACTATAGTTACCGTCTTAACACTTCATCTATGTATTAGTTGATAACAAAGTTTCAATAGTGTTTAATTAATATATATAATTGCTCATATATAGCAATAGCGATGCATTGCCGGGTCTAGTGGTTTATAATAATAATAAGTTATCCTATGTAGCACAAAGTAACCTCAGTCAACGGTTATCTTATAGTACAAGAGCCCAAGGGGAGAAAAAAGGCAGTTATTTCACCCCAATTTTTGATTAGATTGAAAACTATGTATAATTACTAGTCAAAATTGATGAGTCTGCGAAGTATAGGTAGGGGGAATAAAAAAAAGGTCATACAATACTTTATAATACATTAAACTACCTTTAATTTGGGTGGTAATAGACATCTGTCCGTCACATAGTTCCTGAGAAATAGATTTCTCAAAATAAATTAACTAACTACTGATATTTCAGTATACTTTTATAAAATGTTGTTTTTTAAAAGGCTGTATCTCGAGAACTATTGTACGTAAATAGCTCTATTAGGGCTAATATTTCAGAAAATGTACTCTACTTTAAATAATGTTCTTTTCGATTTTCTAGTTCAGAATGAAAAATTAATGAATTTTAAAGGTTTTGAAACAGCCGCCATATTTCCTTACCTATACTTGGCAGACTCATCAGTTTTGACTAGTAAATTATACATAGTTTTCATTAAAGTAATCAACAATTTGGGTGAAGTAACTACCTTTTTTTCTTCCCGGCTCTTGTACTATTAGGAATACCTCTCTTACAAAACAAATTTTCAGTTTTTAAGTTGGGCTACAATCAAAGGTCTTCTTAATATTTCGGGATAACAGTTATAAAAGAAACCAGGACGCGCAAACATTTTTTAAGATTTTATAAAAAGATTCTTGATTGTTATTGGAAGAAGATAGTTGACCTTATGAAGTTGTTTGTTGGAGGATAGTCAGGGTGGCGGCCAATAAAGGTATTAAAATAGTAAAAGAAAACTATTTATTGTTCATCAATGTTTCGCTCAACTTGCAGGGGTTCGTCAGGGCTGCTAGATTGAAACCTGATTTAAAGCTGGAACTTCTCAAAATAAATGCAAACAATCAAATCAGTCAATAGGGAGGGGCTAACAAACTTAATATTCGCAAAAAAACAAAAAAAAAACAGCAAAAGATATATCTAGGAGGATAGAAAGAAATTTTTGAGGTTTCTAAAAGGCACTTTTAACAGAAGCTGAACTCACTTATAAATGTTCAATCCCCTAACTCAATACGGATCGGCCGTAGAGTTGTTGAATTTTTAATGACGAATTTCCAAAAAATCACAAAAATAATGATAACTTCTACATGAGCTCACCAATCTGTAATGCACAAAACTTGGGGACGAGTGTAGGGGGGTTAGTGAAAGTTTAGTCATGAGGACCACTGCACCACACTACTGGTGTCTTTTTGATAAAGTACTTTAATGTCTATACTAATATATTTAATACAAAATGCTATGGTAAGAATTAAAGTAAATTTTTCTTCATTCATCATCATTAATTTTATTCTGTATCAAGAAGTATTGAAGATTTAGGCCTGCCTGTTATTTTACTATCAATAGGGCTCACAAGGGCGGTGTGGTTAGTAGCAAATTATAACGCAATATACAACATAAATGAGATCAAGGAAAATAGTTGAAAGAAACGCTAAAAAAACAGAGACGGGGTAGTGGATAATCTGCAATCTGTTATGAATTATATTTATAAAAGGAAATATTTTCAATAATTTGTTAACATTATAATTCCTACGGTTTTATTTACAAATAATAAGTATTTCTATTTAAAATAATATAAAGTTTATATATTTATTTTTTTATTCTTCAATACGTTAATTTTTTTTTCAAATCCAGGTCTGGCCACGCTCTCCGTTGTCCGGGCCCCCAAGAGGCTATTTGCAACTATGAGATGACTATCTAAATGATTTTTCATGTTAATAAATATAAATATAAATACAATAAAAAATATGAAGAATAATCCTTAATTTTAAATAATATAAAAGATCATTAATAATTCTAATACTTCAGTATAACTTGATGATGCTCGAAATTCTTTCTCAGGCATTCACTGTAGCAATAAGTGTACCGTCTATCACATCTGAGCGACTTCATACTGGTTCGATTCACTTTTACAAATATTTTCGAATAGAGAAGATCTATTCTGCTTTCGATCTTATCCAAAGAGTTGTTTAAAATCTTTATCTGGAGGATAACGCTCTCGGACAGGTTAATAAAAAGGAATCCACCACCACCGATGACAACAGTCAAGAGGAATCCGCATGCCATTTGTCCCAATACCGCGGAGTAGTAACCGAAGCCGTCCTTCACATTATACGGGTATTTCCCGTATGGGAAAAGAAGTTGGTAGTCGAACATCGAAGCGGTTCTGTTAAAATCGAAAGTTCCTGCCTTAAAGTCGACGATTGGTGACACACTGAGGACGATTCCTGCAGCTAAAGACACAGTGATCGGTATGAGAGATAATCGGCGAAGCTGCGTTTTCGCATTAGAACGCAGGAGATCTTCCCCGATGACAGCAGGTTCTTGATAGTCGTAAAAATCGTATGAAAGCAACCTGTGTATTAGGAACATGTTACCGTTATTCCAGGCAAAGCTCAGAAGTACGATGATAGTGATTAGTATTAGGAGGCCGAAGTGGACGTTCTGGCTAAAGAGGACCATATTTAAACCATAGATGGGGATAGTAGACTTAATAATGAGGATCAAATGGAAGGACAGCGTAATTAAGTAGATTATCAGTTGGGAAATGCTGAAGATGCGAGTTCTCCCGTCCATCCTGTGATAGAGGCCGGATATTTCTAGGAGATAGTAGTAGTGCTTTAGAATATAGCCATCCACTAGTCGATTAGCCTCAGGATCTTCACGATATTGCCGCATATTTGTTATCTAAGAAACTGGTCCAAAACTAGCATTTTCACAACGACCTAACATGCAAACTGAATTCCGTATTAGTACTTTTGAGAGAGAAAGTTTTTCTTTTTCAGACTTTTCTAATATCCATCAGCACGCTACTTATGATCAAATAGCGCAGCCACGAAACATCATATTTTATTAAAAAATATTCTCTGTGCATAGTGAAACGAAATTTATTTTTTACCTTCGTATAAATATTTTATATAGTCTTACTTACCAATATTTGAAATATATAACAAGAGGAAGATCGCGCGCTTTTTCAACGGACTTCAATGGGTTCACGCTTCGAAGTACCCTAAGAACAACTAATTGAGCTTTGCAAACTGGCGACTATCTGTCTGGTTTTATATTTTTTTTTATGGAATATGGCTCTAACTAAGTAAGTATACCACAAACCAACATCGGGTAACAACCTGTAGATTCTTCCCTCATCTATAGTTTTCCAAAGGTGTTTCCATGGGATAGTTGGCAACAATGTCACACTTTGCGACTGTGAGTGTATGTTCACCTTATATCATCGATATAACACTCCTTTTCAGTTTTCACAAACTTCTTTACCAACAAACACAAACAGCTTTAACGATTTTGATTTTACTCGAATACATCAATGAATAATGGGATGGTCTTTAATATCAACAAGGTTTTATCCTCATTGAAATATTGTTACTGGATTTAATTTACAACAATATATCTTAAGAGAGTTTTTTTTTTTTATTATTTTTATTTTTTTTTTCTTCTTTCTTTTTTTTATTTTATTTTATTTATTTTTTTATTTTAGTATGTATCAGATTCATTCATCACTATTACCTATTGCCCACAACTGTGTGGCAGATTGTAATATCTATCAATAAATAAATCTATCAATCAAAAAAAATTTACAACTAAAGTTAAAAAATTTTAGATTTAAAAAAAATTTCTGAAGTGCCTTTAATTTTGTTGATATGAAATATTTAAGTTTCTATCTTTGTTAGCAGTAATATACAATAGTATTTTTCTAACGAAGTAGTATAACAATAAGTTAGATTAGATATTAAATTATGTAAACATGTATTTTAATAATTTTTAGTATTTATTACTTAATTAATAAATCATGTTTTAACGAACACTTTTGACTGTCATCAAACTTATTTTTTTTATTAAAAAAAGATAGATTATTTATTAGTCGCATTATTCTGTTTAGCGTATATTTATTTCAATATTTTAGTTATTGTACACTTATTCTCTTTGTAGTCATAAATTGTAAAGTAAAATTTTAAATACAGTGGAACCCCTTTAATCCGGGGTAATGATGGATATGTGTCTAATTGAATTAAAAACATTTTATTACTTAATGTGATAGATGCTATATACTTATATATACTTAATGTGATAGATGCTATATACTTATATATACTTAATGTGATAGATGCTATATACTTATATATACTTAATGTGATA
>NW_027106725.1:58750-73345 GCF_000696795.3 Halyomorpha halys
CTATATACTTATATATACTTAATGTGATAGATGCTATATACTTATATATACTTAATGTGATAGATGCTATATACTTATATATACTTAATGTGATATATGCTATATACTTAATGTGATCATCACCATCATGATCATGAGTGCTGCAACTCGTCGCTGAGTCTTGGCCTCCTCAATTAGTCTCGCGCATTGGTCGCTCTCTAGCAGCTGTTCTCCAGTTAGCTAGTCCAAGAAGAGCTCTAGTATCTTGCGTTGATACCATCCCTCCAGAGCAATATAGGTCTTCCAGCTCTTCTTTTTCTTTCTGGACGCGTCAGCATAATTTTACTCCCATCCATCCTCGCTACATGACCCGCCCATTTTAGACGCTGTATTCCAATGAACCGGTTTACGTCCCCATTATTAATGTGATAGATAAGAAGGTTAAATTAAAAGAAAACTGAGCAGAAAATTACTTTTATTAACTAACAAAGGTTTTATAAAGATTAAATTGTAATATACACACGTATATAAGAATGAATATATGCTTGTTTTTACATATGTGTTGAATTTTTATTTAGAATAAAATGTGTAATTTTAGTTTTTTATTGATTAAACTTTTTTTTTTAATATCAGTGCTCGTTCCCCATAGCAAGATAATTCTGGTGTAATCGACGTTCTACTGTTCAGAATATAGTACAAGAGGAGAAAAAAGGCAGTTATCTCACACCAATTACTTTAATGACAACTATATATAATTAATAGTCAAAATTGAGGAGTCTGCCAAGTATAGGTAGGGGGAATAAAAAATGGCGGGTGTTTAAAAACCTTAAAAAAATACTAATTTTTCATTCGGAGCTCTATATCTTAAAAACTACCCACAACAATAGAAAATCGAAAAGAACATTATTTAAAGAAGAGTAAATTTTCTGGAATATTAGCCCTAAAAGAGCTATTTACGTACAATAGTTTTCGAGATATAGCTTTTTGAAAAGCAAAATTTCTTTAAAATTTACTGAAAGATTAGTAGTTAGTTAATTTATTTTGAGAATTCTATATCTAAGGAACTATGTGACGTACAGATGTCTATTAGCACTCAAATTAAAGCTAGTTTAATGGACTATACAGAAGTTTAAACCTTTACCTTCGTAGGAATAGTAGTTTTCATGATATTTGCTTAAATAAATTGATTTATAGTTGTTCGGACAATAAGTTTGATTTATGAAAAACTTCATTTCAGAAACCATTGGACGTATCGTCTGCCAGCACTCAATTTAAAGCTAGTTACATTTACTACAAAATAGTTAATTATGTTTATCTTTAAAATCTACTAATCTTTCAGTAGATTTTAAAGAAATTTTGCTTTTTAAAAAGCTATATCTCGAAAACTATTGTACGTAAATAGCTCTTTCAAGGCTAATATTTCAGAAAATTTACACTTCTTTAAATAACGTTCTCTTAGATTTTCTATTGTTGTGGGTAGTTTTTAAGATATAGAGCTCCGAATGAAAAATTAGTATTTTTTTAAGGTTTTTAAACACCCGCCATTTTTTATTCCCCCTACCTATACTTGGCAGACTCATCAATTTTGACTGTCAATTGGGGTGAGATAACTTCCTTTTTTCTCCTCTTGGACTCTTGTACTAATAGTTTTGTTCCATTGTCTCCAATGGTTAATTATGTTGAATTTATTTTTGGTTTCCGAAACGATAATCGAATCTTAGTTCTTATCGCTCGAGTTTTAGTAATCAAACTGAGGGAGAAATACTATTTGGTTTTTAGTCAGTAGTTCGAATCCCTCTTCGTCTATGTCACTTTCCAGCCAATTTTCCAGCGTTCCATGCCATCCCTATGACAGCTTCAAATAGTTCGTATTTAAATGGAGAATAAAGCACAACTGAGTAAATAATTTTGTTTTTTAGGCCAGTAGGAGTTTCATAGAAAAACTTGAAAACGTTACCACTCTTAGAATATGAATTGGACAAGTAGTTGTGGGAAACATCTCATTCTTGCCGTGTTTTTCCATTCGTTATTTTATTTCTTTAATTTTAAGGACAATAGATAATTAAGAATAATGTAACCTGTAAAAATAATCCTACATATTCGTTTTTTAAAATAAATATTATACATAAAATAAATGGTGTAAAAATTGAAAAAAAAAATTGGCCCCTCGGAACTCCAGTTAATCAGAACCCCGATTAATATAGTCCCGGATAAAGGGGTTCTACTGTAGAATCGGTCTCCATTTTCTACCACACCACTCTTTTTTTTTTTCTTTATAAATAATTAAATTTCAAATAATTATCTAGATCATAGATCTTTAAATTTATTTATAGTTCTGGTGAAATATTTTAATATCATAGTTAGATAATTACTAAAACAGTGTTAGTAAGTATGAGGTTACTGTTAAGTACAGCTACCAACTCGGAAAATTGATACCACTGATACGAGAGAAGCCAATTAGTGGAAAATTTGTGTATCAGAGGTTTCTTGTTATCTATCTGTGCCTGAACCTTATGTATAATCTAGTGTTGACAAAATTATTTCTAGTGAAATTATCTATTAATATTAGTAAATTATTGATAATTTTACAATTTTGTCAATAATGAAGCGTAAATTGGGTTCAGGCAAAGTTAGATAGGAATAAAAGTTTTAATTTACAAAATTAGCAGTCCTTGCCATCTCAACCCCTCATGCATACAATTGCTTAAAACTACGTAAGACTTATTGATTGAATTTAATATCAATTAACTAAATAAAAATAAAATAAAATAAAGGATAATTCTACCTTACAAAGGTTTATATAAACATTATCAATTATTTTGAAAATAATTTTTTACTCTTCTACTCAAACGGCTGATAAATTTAAAAATTCAGCCGTAACCATTGTACCGTAGTGAATGTCTTCATGCTGGCTGGGATTACTTCACCAACGGTCATCGACATTGGTTTAAATATAATTTCTTATTTTTTCAAGTCATTTTTAAATCATTAAAACATGCTCAGGATAAGGTAAGTTACTAGGGCTCAGTAAGAAAGAAAATGAGAACAGTTTGATTGTTATTTATTGTTTTGTTTTTTTAATGATTATTGATACAACAATTGAAGTGTACTCTATCCAAAGTTAATTTATCCATTTCTCATTATTATTGATTTTTTTTTTTTTCACCCAAATGAATATTCTACATCTAAAAATTATTCAGTTTATTGGGGAACAATATTTTTCTTGTCAAATAAATATTGCAAATCAACATCTTCAACCTAAACCTTAAGTAGTTTTAAAAAGGTTAAAAATTGGGTTTTCACTTAAATGGATGAAAATACTGTAATTCGGAACTTAATACTAATGAATACTTATTTGCTAGAATTAACAATAAAATAATTTACAATGAGATACTAAAAAGAACAAACCAACATAAGTCTAACTTTATTCTTACAAAGAATAAAGTATGAGATAAATTGATAATTGAAAAGGTGGATAAATAATTATGTTTAGTTAAGATGATGATTAATGATGAGATTTATATGATATGCGTAGCGAATTTCAGAACGAGAATTTTGATAGATAAGAGTAGAAATTCAAAAAGTTTTATGAATGATGTCAACTTTGAAAACTCTCAGACTGAATATTTTGAGTGTTACAAAAATAAATCTGCATTCTCTTTTTGACGATGTCAATCAATGACTTTAACTTCCATCGAAAGCATTGACCAGGTTGTAGTATGAGTATGCACTATTCATAACCTGTAAAAGAAAAGGTTTTATAAATTACATCATTTATAAAATTATATGTGCGCGACAGTACCTAAGGAGATCTGACAAACGTACTTCTTAAACGATAGGTGGAAACAAAAATGCCCCAATCTAGATAGTGGATTGAATATAATCAAGACTTAAAATAAATCTGTTCCAATTCATACACGATGGAATAAAATACATAAACCAAACTGGACACTATATTATTTGTATATTTAAGTAAGATCTAAGAAAAAAAAAATTCAAAAGCGATTTTAGACTGTATCACTTACAGCATACATCAAAAGTTAATTGTCATTGTGTACGCCCATCCATTTCTGTGATTTCACTGTATTGTTCACCATTCTTGGGTGAACTATGAATATTTTTTTTATGAAAATGAATAGAAGAATTATTAATGATTTAATTTTACGAGGCCTGATTAAGGAACTGGAGTTGTCATGTTCGAGTAGTATTACAAAAGGACAAGAGGAGAATAAACTTTGTTGTAGTCACTACTAACCACTGTTTTCGTGATATTTGCCAAAATAAATTGATTTCGAGTTGTTTGAACGAAATTTCATGTGCATAATTCATATTTATATGCATTTATCACAAAAATTACTACCTCTAAGAAGGTAAACTAGTTTATAGTACATTAAATTATATAAGTACCTACCGTTCCCCCGACCCTCTTCTCCAATCAGTAGCCAATCAACTATCTACACCATATTATACATTAAATTATCTTTAATATAATTGCTGGCAGACATCTTTACGTCCAATTGTTCCTGAGCTATAGATTTGATAAACATAAGTTTTGTCCGAATAACTAGAAATCATGATGTTAATTTCTTTATTTGGCAAATATCATGAAAACTACTACTTCTACGAAGATAAACGTCCCAAAATACTTTATAGCACATTAAACTAACTTTAATTTGAGTGCTAATGGACATCAGTGTGTCTCACGGCTCTTGAGATAAAGATTCCTCATAATTAATGCACTAATTGCTGATTTTCCAGTATATTTATGAAATGTTGCTTTTTAAAAAACTTTTCTCAAGAAATATAGAACGTAAGCCGCTCTGCGAGGGCTAATATTTATGAAAATATACTCTACTTTATATGATGTTCTATTATTTATTAAATTGTATTATTATAAGGTTTTCTAGTGTTGTAGATTTTGATTTTGAAACAGCCACCATTCTTTATTTTCTCTTACTATACTTGGCAGACTCGTCAATTTTTACTAGTAATTATAAGTAGTTTTCATTTAAGTTGTCGAAAAGTAGTGTAAAATAATTTTTCATCCAGGCTATTGTACTAGATTTTGGCAGTAGTAAAATAAGATAAAAATCAAGAAAATCCAAAAATTCACTACAATATGGTATAATAATTCTTTGTTGTTTCTAATAATTATTTACGGGACTTAAATGGAGTAATCCTACTGTATGTAAGCGTTTCTTTACAATATCACTGCTGTGTTCTTAAGGGTAGGAGCTTAATGTTATATTAGTAGCTGAGAGCAATAATAAAAAATATTTGTTTTCAGAAGTTTCTAGTTTTTTTTATATCGCAGAGTTACCAGTAAAAGATTAAATATGGTAAACTTTTTAGGGGAAAAACAAAAAACAATATTTTCAGAAGGCTATAACTGTTGTTCTTTATATAGCAGCATCATATAGTGAACTATATAACGGCCAACAACAGGAAGATGATCATGTCCGTTATACGGAGGTTTTCGTTAAGAAGGTCTATATAAAAAGAATATAAAAATTCAACAAAATATTTATTTACATACCGGCATTTAAGTGTTAATAGCTCTGACAGTCTGTTAGTATAAGAACAAAAAAAACAAACAAACAATAATACGACTTTTATACTAATAAAAAATCTCATAGCTTTATTATAGCATTTTTTTCCCTCTGTCCTCGTTTTGTTGGATACATATATGATTTTTCTTACTTTAGATATTCTTTCGGAATATCTCTAGAACGATACGTTATTATTTATTTTTTTAAATGGTATAATGATTTTATCGGACAGTTTAAATGGCATTTTATTTCATTTTCAACCTAAACATTTCACGTGTCGATAAATACTACGCTTTTATTACACCAGGAAGAATGAACAACCCTCTTTTTAGAACGCAGACAATTGAAATGATGATAAGCGGCAATATTTCAAAACCCAATAAGATCTCATCAAAATCATACCACGCCATGCATATTAAAGGATTTTCTCTCTATCTAAGTGGTTAGATAAAAAAATGTACTCTGCTTGCCGCACTCTATGATTAGAGATTCGGAGGACCATTATTCCACAAGAAAGAAAATGGAAGAAGACATTACCACCCGATCGGAAATAACTTTTGCTTTCATGCGTCATAACTAGAATATTTCAGTGGTTTTATGTTTTAATTTTGAATTGCTAGAATATAGTATTTCATTTCCAATTGTGCCAGTATAAAAAAAAAAAGAATAACTTACTGTAGAAAAGGTCTCCATATTTGCTGGGACAACGCCACCAACCGTCATAGTCAGTGGCTTTAGCGTCATCTCCTGGAAGATCAACATATTGGATTTTACTTTATTATTACATAAATACCATTTGATACTGTATAACTTGAATCTGAGGTCAGAACTCTGAAAACGAGAACACAATGAGTCATTTATATTAATATATATATAGTAAGTTAAAATACTTAGAAAATTAGAAATACTAAAGAAATAAATAAGAACACCGTGAATGCTGTTAAATACATTATTAACAGAAACAGGAATTGTACAAAAACAACAACCCATAAATACATACATAAATGATCCAAGCAAGTATGGCACTTACATTATTTATCAGTGTTGTGGACTTATTATACTTGTAATTAAAGAATTCTTCAAGCACTTTACACTTGATGTTTTCTCTATCTTTCTTAAAAATATTCTGCCGAGTTTCATACTGGCTCTTCGATGTTTCTTCATGTATTATATGAATTTTTACTTGCTTTTTGCATGTTTCTAGAATGAATCGTCGAGCTCTTGTATCCTTTGTCTACCATTGCCTAATGATGGTATCAGTGGTATAGTCGGACAGGGTGTCGTTATCCCACAGCTGTTTGGCTTCCAGGGTAATTCTTAGTTCGATATCCCATAATTGGAAAGTGTCCTTGCCTTTAATGCTGTTAATTTCTTCAGTATCTGGGTCTTGCACATCACGGTGTTTCCGATACACATAAATTATTTTCCTTTCTTTAGTTTTCAAGGGCAACCAACGATTCCTGGGCCCATAACCTGTTAACTTTTTTAATTATTGAGTATTGTTTCTTATATTCTTTCTTCGGTTTTGAGGATTCTTCTTTCTAAAGGATATTCACACACAGCTACTTTTTTTGTTTTTACTTGACTTATTTATTCTCGTTCTTTTACATATATTTTGCATGCGGTGTGACATTTACAAAATTAAAATAACCTTTGTATTATCAACATCAAAATACTGTAAACTGTTTAGAACTAAATTATTATCAAGTTCACATTACTGTTATAATTAATCAATGATATGTATTTTATTTTATTTCAATATTGTTTTATGTTTTTTTTTTCATTTCCGTTTGTTTTTACCGAAATGTAAAACACAGTTGTAATGTAATTTGTCGTATGAAACATGTATTGTATAAGGTTGTAATCCAAAGCAGTATGGTGATTATTGTACATTTTGTATTTATGAAATGAAAACTTTTATCTTCATATACAATGGTACCCTGATTGGCGAGATGCTTAGAAGATCTGGGCATTTTGTGTCTAAGGGTGTAATATTTTGTGTTTTTTCCCGGAAAAAAACCTAATTATTATTATTATTATTAAAAAACATTATTATTATTATTAAAAAACATTATTATTATTATTAAAAAACTTTATTATTTCTTACTTCTTTATTTAATTATTGGCCAGCGTTATGGACATCTATCATCTGGTCTAATTTACAATGGTATTAGAAAAATAAGATTTTATCAACCACAAACAAACACGGCGATGCTTCACAATAGCTAGATTTAGGGATGTAGATAAATTAATAAATGTGAAAGTTTGATATAAATTAATATCTTTAATTATTTATACAGTGGATTAATCATTCAATTAATTGCTTATTATATCTATTTAGCTTATATTGGTAAATAACATTATATAATTAAAATACGTAGTAAAAAAAAAAGAAGTAACTTCAACACGACTAAACCAATCTACACGAAACTTGGGAGTGGTTTAGCACCAACCAAATCTAATTAAACAAATTTAAACCGCAGATATAATAAAAAACAATTGAAATGTTTTTCTTCAATTAAAACCAATATCTCGTCGTTATAATGGAATTAAATCTAAATGGTGGGAGAAAAAGAAAGAGAAAAAAATCATTCATATAAATTAAATTAAAAAATGTATACTTTTTTATTTCTTTGAAAACAGGTATGTAGAGGTTTAAAATGAAGCTATAGACGAATATGATTTGCTTTTTCATAAAACAATTTTTTCACTTACTTTACTGAAATTCTCTATGAGCTTTTTTAAATTTTTAGCTAAAAAAAAATTATTTAATAGAATCAGTGATATTTGCCCTGAAGTCACCAGCTGTGAAAGGACTAGCATCACCATCTTTTCAGATAGTCTGTCTGGAGTCTTGGAACCTTGGAGTCACCTAGGGTCACCTCTACATTGGTAAGAGAGTGTAAACAAGCCTTAGAATCATTAGCGTACTTAAAGAGCTTCAGCTTGTGGGAGTCCCAGAACATAAGGGAATCACAGGAAATGAAAAATCTGATCAGCCTGGTATAGGACCAGAACCATTCCTAGGCATTTCTAAAAGGCATCAGAGAAAATTAGTTCTTGATTGGACATGGAAGATAGCAGGTAGAGTGAGGGACTGTATGGGGCTGAGACAGGCCAAGATATTAATAACTAAACCCTCTGCTTCTTTTTTTTTTAATTTTAAGATTTATTTATTGATGGATATTACAATCTGCCACACAGTTGTGGGCAATAGGTAATAGTGATGAATGAATCTGATACATACTAAAATAAAAAAAAAAATAAAATAAAAAAAAATAAAATAAAAAAAATAAATAAAAATAATAATAATAATAAAAAAAACTCTCTTAAAATATAGACAAACAAAAGAATAGACAAGATGAACATAATCAAACTATCTCTATGAAAAATAAAATAACATAATGATAAAATAATATATACAATATTTACACAATCGACCTGAGGATCCCTGATCCCACTCTATCCCCGTGTGAGGGGTAGAGCAGAGCTCAAGAGATTCCAGGGCATCTCTCTCGCCGCATCACTGGTAATGAGCCAGTGGAGGCTGAGCAAGTGCGCTAAAGCCGCAAACACCTCTGCTTCTAAGTGGCCTAAACAGAAACGAACTCCAATTAATAGAAGTTCTAACACCTCAACGCAGACTTAAAAGATATCTTAAGATATGTGGAGTAGTCCATGATGGGGAAACCTGCTGCTTATGCGGACAGGCCCCAGAGACTTACATTACATAGCTGACTGTGGCAGGTATGCATGACAAAGATACAGGTTTTTAGGCTCTGATAGAATCACAAGAAATGAGGTTTTCTCTATAGATTGGGCGTCCCTTTTAAATTTCATTACACTTGAAGTTTTCTCTATCTTTCTTAAAAATGTTCTGCTGAGTTTCAAACTGGCTGTTCGATGTTTCTTCATGTATTATATGAATTTTTACTTGCTTCTTGCATGTTCCCAGGATGAATCGCCGAGCTTTGCATCCTTTGTCTTTCATTGCGAACGGTCCCTTTTAAATTTCACTAGAAAGTCGAAAAGGTTCGATATAGAGGAATAAGATATAAGGAATAAGATATAAGGAATAAGAACATAAAAGAGCAATTCCATTGCTTTGTCTTGGGGATGGCAAAAAGGACCAATAGGCCAATTGGTAATAATCAGTAATCTTTTGCTCTTAGTCTTCTGAGAGAGGCGAATTGATTGGCATAAAATAACTATGAAAAAAATATATACTTTCTGAGCTATGCAACAAAAATGCATACATTTTTTTTATAAGAGAAATCGGAACAGTCTATAATCTTCCAAGAAAAATTCTGAACATTATGAAGATGGAAGGTATGCGGAACGCAGCGCATTAAATACGAACAAACCAATATTTATTTTTATATAATAGATTCACTTCTGTAATGCACATTGCATATTTATAATAATTATTATGTGAAATGAGAAAAGCCAATTATTATTATATCTCTATGCATTTATCTTTTAATTATGTTTCATATCTCTTCCTTAAGGGATTTAATAAAAAAAAGTCATTTATTATTTCCGAAATAAATGTTTAACTAGAATATTCAACAAAATGTTTGGTTGATAAAATCTACTTTATCTGATATAATGGTAGATTGTACTAGAGGGTGGGCAGATGTTCCAAATGTCCCATAATTAAATAAAGAAGTAAGAAGTGACGGGGGTTTTTCCTTTAAAAAAAATAAAATGTCAATCATTAATCAATAAAGTGGAATCCTGTACATGCAAATCTTATGGTAAACTCAGGTTGGGAATTTTATATATAGGAATCTTATGTTCTTCTGGTTAAATCATTTTCCTCTTCTTGAGATACGCTAGCCAATTCCAGCTTCCTTAAAATTCTTTAGTCGAGTAAATTTGATTCTTGTGATACAAAAATAAACTTTTTTCACCAGCCTTTTTGAATGTCCCGAATCCGAAAGTACATTTTAAATTCTTTTTTCTAATGGTGGACGGTAAAAATGTTTATTTTCGCTCTGAGCGGTGAAAGTTATCTTCAATATCGATTCGATTGGTTTTGATGAAGCATAAAGCGAGATAAGGCATATAAAAAACATGCCCCTTAGTTAAATAATAAACAAGGATTAGGTTTATTATCAATAAAAAAATTGTTATCGTTTCTATCACCTCACCGAGGAATTAATTTTATCTCAATATTGCTCACAGATTCCAAGGTTAATCTAAGTTCAACAACTTGGTGATTGGTATGTACTAACTACGATAGAGCGTGTTTATGAAAATAATTTTGTGTAATACAATGAGACAGAAAGTTTTACCAGGTCGCTCAACCTCTGGCCGAAAACAGAGAAGAGGAACATATAGCCTACTTCAACACCACACAGTATCATCGAAGCTAATGTAGTTCCCGGCAATTCCTTCATCTAGAAAGATTAGAAAAAATATATATTAAATGAAGTTAAACAGTTTATCATTCCTTAAACTGTTAGGATATTGATGATGACGAAGCACTCACAGATCCAGCTGATATAAGGCTGAGAGCAATAACTATTGTTCCGGTGGTGTAGGCCAGGAACACGGGCACTGAAGCCAACTCTTCCAATATTTTGAAGGCCCTGAAAAAATATCATAAGCAATGGACTAATGAACATATAATTACAAAAATATACTTCAAAAACATGTTTTTAAAGTTTTTGATACATGTAGGAAATTACTCAACATGTCATAATGAAGTAAAAAATTGTAATTTATTACACAACGAGTTTATTATTTGTATTTAATTAATAAATTATGTAGTGTGTTAATATGATTATCCAACCGGCTTGGGCTCAAGGTCCAGAACAAAATTGTCTAGATCTTTGTTAATATAGATCAAATTAAGACCATATTTGTCAATTTAATTATCTAGAATAAGGTGTAGAGTAGAATGTTCCAGAAGATGTATAGTGTTCAAATTATTCCAAGAACTGACAAATAAGTGAACCGTGGAAACCTGCCAAATACCTTTATAAATATAATTATACTTTATATGTTCAATATTTCGTATCTTTGGTATTGTTTAATTGCCTGATTTCAATATTTTCTGTTTTGATTTGTGATTGAAATTTAAATGCCTTTCAAATGATACTAAAGGATTTTCCGTAAAACGCTTAATTTTTCAGTTATTCGCATATAAAGTTCTCTTTTCTTCATAACTCTCTTCTCTGGCTTTTCATAGAAATCTACATTTATATACCAAGAGTTGAAATATTTTAAACAGAAGGCTTCAGGTAAGTTTCAAGTTATTTGACTGTTTGAAAGCCCTCTTCAGATGTTTTGAACAAAAACAAGTTCTGCCCTTTTTTAAAGAAACTTTTATTTAGTTCACTATTCTGCAATGATGAATTGTCCAAATAAATAGATTTTTAATTATCGCTTCCTATTCAACAAAAAACGTGAATAAAAAACAAATACCTAACCGATTCCAAAAGAAACCTTAACTTAATTTTTAATAAATTATGGCTTATTTAACTTAAAACGTTTTTTAAATATAGGAGCTTGGAAGCTTTTAGCCCAGCAGGAGGGTAAGGAAAACATTAACAAGTACAGTAATATTAAAAAAAAAACTTTCTTCCATTAGTTGGAAAATATGTCCCTAACGATATATTTACGATAGTCAAGCCATATTTTATTGCCTTTATTATAAAGGAATCGAAAAAATTTCCTGGAATAATTTTTAAGTGATTGGATCTAATTAAACAAAAAAAGGGACACTTGAGAATCGAGTTCATTTTGAGTTCTAAATTTCATCCTTAAATATTGCTTAACGTTCATGAAACAGCATGCATATATTTACTATTTTTTCATCAATGGAATAATCATCAACAAAAGTAAGAAAAAGTGTCAATACCTCACAACGATCTGATGGTGCTCGAAATTTTTTCTAAGGCATATAGAGTAACAATAGGCATAGCGACTGTCGCCATATGAATCCTTCTTTTTGTCAAAATTCCCAAATAACTTTATTATCAAGTGCTCCGTTCTGCCCTCAATATTGTCCAATGAGCTGTGCAAGATTTTTAACTGAAGGACGACATTTTGAGAAAGATTGAGGAAAAGAAAACCACCTCCAGCAATAATGAGAGTTAAGAGAAGCCCACAAAGCATTTGCCCCAACAATGCGAAGTAATACCCGAATCCATCTTCAACGGGAAAAGGGTACGGTGCGTAGCGGTAGGGAAGGTTGTCAATAAAGATGTTGGCAGTCTTGCTGAAATCGAAAGATCCGGCGTTCATATCGACGATCGGTGCCATGATCAACACGGCACCCGCGGCTGCAACTACTCCGACGGGAATCATGAACATCTTACGGTTTTCTTGAGCCATGGCAGAACGAAGATGATCTTCGCCTATGATGGGGGGATCTTCGTAGTCAAAAAATTCATAAGACAACATCTTGTGGAACTGATACATCTTTTGGTGCTTGATTTGGAAGCAGATTGGTAAAATCATAGCTAATTGGACTAATAGGCTGAAGTGAACGCTTTGGCTGAAGAGGACCATGTTGATGTCGAAGAGGACTAATGTGCCGTTAACGAGGAGACTCCAATGATATGCAAGAATGACGACGTAAGTGATGAGCTGAAGGAAACTGAGGACACGGTTCTTTGGATCCATCCTGAGGTAGAGTGCGGATACTTGCATAATCCGGTAGTATTGCTTGTCGATGAAGGCTTCCACTGGACCGCTGTCTTCAGCCTCTTTAGACCCGTCCAAGAACCACATGTGACCTCTCAATCGAACCGAGGTGAATTCTGTACTAGATAGGCCTGTATAATCTAATATGTAAGATTGATTTCATATGACGTCCAAGTATTTGTTTTACAGTTGTTTCTGAAACTATTTTAATATTTGATGAATGATACTTTCATAGGTTAAATAAAAGTATGAGTCCTTACTGTCTCTAAATAAAATAACTCCTTGGTTAGATAGGGTCGAAACAACATACGTAAAATATTTTTAATAATTCACTAATCCACAGTCCCGGTGGTATCCCCACTGCCTAAACAATTTTTACCTTCTATGTATTGTTTTTTGCTCAATGTTTTGAAATATACTAGGAAATAAAGTGTTGTTTTTACACAGCCTCTATTCCTAAGGCTACTCAAATTAATTTTGTAAAATTTATGTGCTCTATTCAGCTTTGTCCTTTATAACCTTACTTAGGCATCTACTCTTACTCCCAACTGCGGGTCTATTTCCTTCCGAACCACACTATTAATTGCTTCAAGTAAGCAATAAACCAATCATTTACATTTGAAAAATAATTTTGGTTGGAGAAGGAAAAACTGATATTAAAGATGTGCCTATATGTGAGGGACCACAAAAACTGACACAGATAATATCTCCCTCACTTATAGGCACATCTTAAACCTCAACAAACGCTCTTAGCACTCACTTTAAGATCATTTTACACTACTCCCACCCTCTATATTTCCTTATATTTACCTGCTGTTATTTCTATGTCAGCTTACTGAGATTAGATCAGCTGATCGAGTGTATATGTATGTACTGTATGAATGTACTGAACCCAATAGAGCCAGTCTGTTACAGAAGTTCAAGCGTGTCGTATTTGATACCCTTTTCTCTTTTTTTAAAGTTTTGCGCTCGCCAATACATAAGTGGTGCTGAAACCCGGGAGATTTAGATACCGGAGTAATTTTTGTTTTCAAGAAGACTTTTTTTGTTTTGATTTTGTCTTATCCTTTTATTTCATCAAAATATGGCCAGTAATGGAATCATGAGAGCAGCAGTTCTGAACCTGTAGAATTGACACCAAAACAATCAACCTTTAGCTGCAGGGACCCCACCTCTAGAACAGATTCAGCCACTACCAGATGTCTCATTATCACAAGCTCATAATACGCCGCTAGAATGGATTAAGGGCCGTACGGCAACTGCCCAGTACCCGAGGAGGGCAATGTGGAACTTCAAAAAATTCACCAGAGAATTATTTTTATTTATTTATTTAATGTAATTTACAACTGTACAAAATAATACAATAAGTAAATATGTTGTATGTTTCATATACACTTGAAAATCTTGGGAA
>NW_027106725.1:73835-75738 GCF_000696795.3 Halyomorpha halys
TCTTGTGTGTGGATTCCAAGTAAGTCTCTTGTCAAAATGGAGTCCTAAGTATCGAATCTGTTCAACAGGTGTTAGTGGAGTATTTAGAAAGGATACTGTAGGACAAAAGAGTAAAGGTTTAAGACGGAGAGAAAGGTGATCTGATGGGATTTGTCAGGATTGATTTTGATTCTCCAGTTTTTACACCATTCTTCAATAGATGTTATGTGTGCCTGTAGCGTTTGTGATGCATTAGTTGGGTCGTTGTTTACAGAAATTATACATGTGTCATCAGCGTATGTTGTTAGGACTGTGTTAGGGTGGGTTGGGATGTCAGTTGTATAAACCGTATAAAGAATAGGACCTAAGATACTACCTTGAGGAACACCGGCAGACTGAGAAAAGAGAGATGAGTTGGCTAGGTTATGATTTACTTTAAAGGTTCTATCAGTGAGGTAGGAGCGCTACCGGAGAATTAAATCACTTTTTAAAGGGAGGTGACCGACTATTAAGCCGAATTGAAGGGAAGTCGATCAAAAATCTACGATAGTGAAGATGCATAGGCATTAAAAGCAGCAGTCCTCTGCAGGAAGAAAAGAAGTGTCCTCAATCAAATTCAAACAGATGAAGAGACACTCTGGACCGCGATCAAGGCGAGATTGAAGAAGGCATTTGGAGAAGCTCGGTGGGCCCCAGACGAAATATATAATGGTTAGAGAACTACAATCGGTATATTCACTGTTTGCCACAGAACAACATGTATACAAAAAAAAATGAATTTTTACTTCACACATTGGATGTGTTATTATATTGTACTGTGTAAGTTTACGTGGATAGTTCGTAAACTGGCGGAAGTGAGTTACAGTCAGCTGTTACTTCAGTGTCAGCTTACAGAGAAGCTCAAGCGTGTCATAACTCATTCCTTTTTTTTTTTTTTTTTTTTTTTTACATTTTTCTCTCGCCGACGCTTTTTTATATATACTATTAGTTATTTTCGGCCCCCTTAATCTCATTACATTTCTGAACTATTGTTGACACCCAAATGTTTTTCTATTTTCATTATTGTTTTTAATTGTATATTATTTCTATCTTCCCCTTATCACCCTTACAAATATTGTCTTTTTAGTTCTTTATCAAATTATAAAAAATGTTACCCTTTTTGAGGGTTAGGGAAGAAGTAGGAAAATTGTATACCTGAGAACAGATGCCCTACTTGGCAGTTTCAATCTGACAGGTAGTCCCATCTATATTTATTGTTATTTTTCTTAATGTTTTCTTTTATTTGCTACTATACCTCACCTCTAGCATATTTATTTCACCTTCTGTTTACTTTTTACACCTACCTCTTTACCATATTTATTTCACCTTCTGTTTACCTTTTACACCTACCTCCTTACCATATTTATTACTAGTTCTTACGAATGTATAAAATTCGACATTTCGACAGGCAGATCACCAATACAATCCAGTTTTTCTCAGAATATTTCTCATCATACTGTTACTGACACACTGATGGATGCTAAACTGCGAATTTCCTCTCATTTTTCTTCAAAAAAGCCTTTTTGTCAGTACTGATAATTTATGAAACCAGTTTCGAGGTCATGGACCCTAGAGAATCAAGTCTTACCGTTCGGATTTATAATGTGTTAGAATGTGACATGGCTAGAATTAACAATTTTATCAATTTCATGTAAATTTTAGTTTTTCATATAAGCCTAATTATAATTCAATCGAAATGTCATTCTATGGTAATTGCTAGGTGACAAAATACATTAAAACGTTAGCCATAACTACAATGACATAATTCTCAGACAATCCATTAATCATCAGCCAGCTGGGTAGATAATTATTTTCTGTTACAGCCATGAGTCTATTTTCTAGGACCCTCCTGGAGTCTACCCAGCCTCATAAAGTGATATATATA
>NW_027106725.1:77333-88461 GCF_000696795.3 Halyomorpha halys
ACGCTGATGACACATGTATACTGTCTGTAAACAACGACCCAACTAACGCCTGTTTAACAGATTTGATACTTAAGACAAGAGACTTACTTGAAATCCACACACAAGACTGAAACAAGAAGAAACTGCTAGTAGATTCCGATTGCTACAACACTTACTTGACAAACGCTCTAAACTTCCCATTCACTATAAAAAATTAGCATACACTACGATAATCAGACCAATTTGGACATAGGGAATTGAGCTCTGGGGCTCCACCAAACCATCAAATTCCTCCCGCATCCAATCCTTACAATCCAAAATCCTACATGCTACCTATTGTTACAAATAAACTCATTCACAAAGACCTTAACATCCCATTCCTTGCAGATTTGGTCCAAAACCGATATGTATCTTTTCATTCCAAACTCCTTAACCATCCTAATCCATTAATTCTTAACCTTTAATCCTTAACTATCCCTGATAATCCTCCAAGGCGTCTGAAAAGAAGTTGGCCATGGGACTTTCTAATTTAAATTAATGTTTGAAGTACTACCAATGGGTGGTTCCTTCCCAAGATTTGCAAGTGTATATGAAACACAACATATTTACTTATTGTATTTATTATTTTGTACAGTTGTAAATTACATTAAATAAATAAATAAAAAAAAAAAATCATATATCATAAAAAAAAAAAAACTTACCTTTCTACATTTCACTCTTACCAGTTCAAATACAAATCTTGTAAATGTTAGCCCTAAGGGTTATTACAATTATTACTTAGTTATAAAACAATTTTCATTGTTTCAATCAAACAGTTGTTGATTATTTTTTTTTCTTAGTCTCAATAACTAGATTTCATGGGTAAAATTTATCAAGTACTTAAGCAAGAAAATAATTTATTTTTAATTTACATAATTTAATTCAATTAAAATAAAAATAAATTAATTAACAAATTAAATAATAAATAGATCACATCTGTACAGTGTGAATACCTTACATGCTAACCAAAAGACTAAATTAAACTGAACTAATTCCATACGTATAAGTTTGGAAGTAATTTTCTCATTAACATAATAAATATTTAAATCATAACAAATGTAACAAGCAATTTTGTTGTTAGAACGAAAACTGTCAGTCATGATTTAATAATTTGACTATTGTAACAAGAGATGTAATACACAAAGAAATTATCAAACCTAAATAATAAGAAGAAAAATATATTGTAGATCACAAGATGCAAATTTATACTTATCAGTCTTATTATAAATTTCAATTGTTCCTCCTTAATCGATACTATGAATAAAACTGATTAAAAAAAATATATAGTTTTAACATTATGGTTAAACAAAGTTGTTTAAAATCTTAGTATAATAGTATTCTTTTAATAAAGTATATTATAAGTAAATGGCATTAGTTAGTATTGTTGGACTTCTTAAGACAGAAGCTATAAAGTAAACAAAATATTATGAGAAAACAGAATTTAGATGAAACTCCAAGGTCTCCAAGAGATCTCTATGGAACAACCGTAGAGTAAAAAATTAACAAAGATTGAAAACGTTGAAATCAAAGAGATCATTACATAGTTCAGAAATTTATAATGGTCCTATACCTATAAAAATAACCATAACTATTACTGAAATATCATGGATCTTGAGAGCATAAATTTTACACTTACAATCTGAAGTTACTATGACAATTTCATAATAAAAGATATCATTTAAAAGTTTTTAATATTACCAAAACATAAATAAAACACCTGAAAATGAATAAAGTATTAAATTATATTACATTTAGATGATTGACCGTATGTGAATTTGAAGGAAATAGCCAGGGCTTATTACTTCCTTTTAAATTACTATTTTTATGATGTTGCCTGATTGTTTTCTAGTCAGATTATATTACTATTATTTTTATAGTGAAATATAATACTTTTCAATTTCAATCATCTCTATCTTTTTATCATCCCATTAGCTTCCTTCTACATAATATTTTTAAGCACCCTTTAATATTAATTGTTTGTTAAACTTAGTATTTATCACAAGACTTTATTTAGGACCACCCTTAGCTCAGTGGTTAAGACACAGTCTTACCAATTTGATGTCTATTGGCGGTGCCGGTCTCACACAATGAAGAACTTTGACCCCCAACCATGGTTAGGCAATATAGGACTCAAATGGGAGTGAGTCTTGGTCGAAAAAAAAGACTTTATTTAAATTTCTACTAGTTGATTCTTTGCCTGAATTGCTATTACATGTTTTATCATTATCATCATCTGTGGAGCTACAACTCTTGTAGAGTCAAGACCTCCTGCAACTTCGTTAGCCAGTCCTCTCTAATAGTTGCCGTTGCTCTCTAATTGCGGATTCCCGAGATAGACCTGGCATCCGCTGCCACTCTATCAATCCATCGAAACCAGTCTTCCTACTCTCCTTGTCCCATATATCCTTTCGTTCAGGATCATCCTAGGAATCTGATCCTGGGCCATTCTTAATACATGGCCTGCCCAGCGAAGTAGTAACAACATGTTTTTTGATAACATTTGATACTTTCTTATTATTAGTATTTTATCCATTCATTATTAAATCTCCTGAATTAATTAATATATCTAATTAATAATAGATATACCTGTTGTATAAGTTAATTTCTCATTATTGTTAGTTGGTCATTTTTTCTATCTTTATCATCCTAACTATTTTATTAAGATTTTTGATAGTTTGTATTACTTTACTTTTATATATTTATATTAATGTCATTCTTTTATTTTTACCTTAACTTTAACTACTTGAAAACTATTTTTGTTCTTCTTCGACTATAGCCCTGACCATCTCATTCAAATAAAGGGAT
Source organism: Halyomorpha halys (assembly GCF_000696795.3). Classification (NCBI taxonomy): domain Eukaryota; kingdom Metazoa; phylum Arthropoda; class Insecta; order Hemiptera; family Pentatomidae; genus Halyomorpha; species Halyomorpha halys. Next base: position 80,157 of record NW_027106725.1, read on the forward strand.
TTCATGAAAAATAAAAAAATAATCAATTACATGAGCAGACTAGAAGACAGTTAAATTAGTAATAAGAATAGAGAATAATTATTTTAGATAATAGAGGAGTATCACATTGCAAATAGTCATTTTTTTTTAATGCCTTAATAGCTGGTTCTCTGCAAAGAATCCATTTATTAATATTCCTAGCAACTTATTTTTATTTCATAAAGATAACCACACATTTTTTCTAAAGGATTGCATACAAGATATACAAAATCGCATACACATACTATTTAAAATTTTTAACAATGAAATGGGAGAATGGATGAATCTGTCTTTATAACAGAATGAGGAGTAAAGGCTGATTTACACAACATTTTTTGTTTACCTTCAATTATTTGAAAATATTATGAAGTGCAAATGAATGAATGAGTGAAAACGGTAAGGAAAGTGAGTATACAAATATTAATTTAAACTTCATATAAAATGAATGTATAGTATGAATCAACTTTTAAGGACCCCTCCCTCCTCACCCATATTCTGATATATTATTGTTCATATAATAATAAAAAGAACAAAAATAATAATAAAAGTAGTAAAGACTCATAATTCTGTGAGTTTTTGAAAACATTTTGCACAAATTTGAAAGTACATCAGTAGATGATAAAAAGCACTAAGTTGATTTTTGAAAAACCCATTTGTAAAAAAGTTGTATCATCCAAATACTGGTAAACTAGGAAAGTAAAGAAATTTTTGAGGGATTTTTCCGTATTGCAGTGTGTGAACAAGGTATAAGCATGAAAGCTTGGAAATTTAGTTTACCCAATAAAATATAATTAAACAATTCAAGCTATATGAAAATAATAACTATGGAATGTCATTTACAGAAGAGTTAACATAATGCATGTCATATCATTCTAGCATATAAATTATATATAAATATTAATTGAAGAAAAAAATAGATAACTTCATTTCTTGTGTAAACATTAATACATAATGTACTATAAAAGTGTTCAATCACTGAACAAATTTGTTATAAACGTTGTTCACATTTTTGTTATAACCGTTTTTAGAATATTCACCACACTTTGATCTTAGCCAATAGGCTATTCCTTCGAAGAATAGTTGGTAAGACCAGAAGAGACTGTGTAAGAAATGAAAGGATTCGTGAGGATCTGGGTATGAAATCAGTGCACGACATCATGCAAGAGCGGCAACTGAAGTGGTATGGAAATGTCCATTTCTGTAGAATAGACAATATCAGAAAAGCCAGGTGGTATTTGGAAGCTAGGCCGGAAGGAAGAGTGCACCATGCCTGGTCCATGTACTCTGAGTAAATTGATCATGCTTGACAGCACACAGGAGTTAGAGGAAGAAGAATATCCACAAAACATTTCTGATATAATGTCTAAATATATACAGGAAACTAAATGACTCATTTATTTCAGACTGTTTCAACAACCATGAACGAATTCTTAATTAAGACAAACAAAGAACTGATCTCACTTAGTGATTTTGTTTAAAATAGCAAATAAGTTTAAGAAGGATAAACCTTTTGTAAATTACATTACTTAGTTATTAATTTATGAAAAAATTTATTTTTAATAATTTTAATGTCCTAAAAGCATTAGCTTTTTCTTATAACGTGTTAAGTAAAAAAAAGCCATAAAATAAATAATGAAGAATGTTCAATATGCTAATAAATAACTGCATATAATAAAAAAATTTATTATCAAAGGTCGTGTGACTTTTGGATTAAAAAGAACAAAAAAACAAAAAAAAAACCTCCAAGACCATTTTGACAATTGACTAGAAAAGTAGGGTAGTTTATACTTAGAAGTGTGCCAAGTGTCACCTATTATCGTCCTCAATATCTGAGTGTTGGCTTTTAATATGGCGCTTCAATTCCCAACCAAACGGATACTTAGAATTACAATATGAGCACTTGAAAGGCTTCTCGTTACTATGTAACCGTTTTATGTGGCGATTATAAGCGCTTGTAGTGAGAGCATTGTATTCACAATGTGGACACTGCCGGTAAGTATCCCTTGTGTGTTTAGATTTTACATGGTATTTAAGACTACAATTGGACCCCGAGGTATAATCACAATACCCACACTTGAAAATCTTCTCTTTTGTATGCTTTACCCTAATGTGAGAAAGCAAATATGAAGCAGAAGCACACCTATAATCACAGGATGGGCATTTATGGGGTTTCTCTCCTTCATGTTTGATTTTTATATGATTTTTCAATGAGAAAGCTTGAGCAACTTCATAACTGCAATGTGGGCACTTAAGGAGTTTCTCTGCACAGTGCTTCGTATCCATGTGGAGTTTTAATTTATTAGCCAAAGATGTTCTGAAATTACACAGATTGCATGAAAAATTCTTTTCACTATTATGCTTCAGTTGCAAATGGCATCTTAAGGTATAAGCCCTTGCAGCTTTATAATCACATTGTGGGCACTTATGCATAAGTTCATCTCTGTGATTTAGATGAAGGTGTAGTTTAAGTTGGGAATACTGAGAAGATTTAAAATCACAAAATTGACATTTAAATTTTTCGGGATTGTGCTTACATTTAACATGATGTTTTAAAAGCTCGGGACGAGATGCTTTGTAATCGCACTCTTGACATGGATAATTTCTTTCTTTAGTGTGTTTTAACAGGTGAAATCTTAACAGGTGGGGTTTGAAACATTTATACTCGCAATGAGGGCAGGAAAGGTGTTTGTCTTTAGTATGTTCACCAATTATATGATATTTTAAAATAGTACCAGTAAAGGCAGTGAAATCACAATGAGGACAACAAAGTTTTTCATTTATGTTTGTGTGTTTGACTTTTAAATGGTAAGTGAGGGAGTTCTTCATATAAGCGATGTACGGGCAATAGGGACAACCATACTCTGCAGCTTTTGTATGTTTAGCATTGATGTGGTGTTTCAAATAATCTCCTTGCGCTGTGCGATAGTTGCAATAGGGACATTTATTAGGCCGATCTCTTTTTATAATTTTTCTTTTTTGAGCAAAATGTTTTATATGAATAAGGTCAATGTGAGACCTCAGTACATCAAGGTCTTGCCAGCTCTTATGACAATAAAAGCACTCATACACCTGCATACCTAAAAAAGAAAGAATTAAATTATAACAAGAAGAAAAGGATATGGGTGTCGGTAAAAATAGTGGTAGTTTTATCTCAAACCCTATAGTGACATTAGTGAGGATCAAAATGATAGCTTTTAATAAACAGTTATTTAATTAATACTGACTCATCAAACAATGCTGGGACAAAATAGATGCAGAGGGTTAGGAAGGAGAAGACATATTACCCTTGAAGTGTCAGATATATATTAATTAAACACATTTTTTTTTTTTATTATGACCTGTAAGTAAGACAGTTTTGCGCACAATAGGCCCTGTGTGGCCATGGTGCTTCTTTGCCAGGGGAAAAAAAATAAGTAAGAAAGAAAAATTAAGGTAATAATGGGAGGTCAAGCTGTAAAATAAATTAATACAGTTTAATTGCGATTTCTGACAACACCTTATTAATCTCCTTCACTTTATAGAATACTGATAGATAAATAAATAACATAAATATATCAAGCCTCTGTTAGTTTAACCAAGGTGGCGTTCATCTTATTTATGGCTACTAATTGAAAGTAGAGGTTGTAGTGATATCAGAAGATTATAGAGAGGTTTTTAGGTCATAAGTGATAGAAATTTAGACCAGTGTGAACTTCTTTTGGTTAACAATGTAGTCTGTATTACTGGATTGTTTTAACCCACTTAAACTGTAAGTATTATTTTGCGAATATATTGATAGCATATTCATTAAATTGAATTGAATTATTTGTTTCACATCTAAAACTTTTCTGAAAGGAGAAATAAAATAAAAATGAATTATTTAATCTGTAAATGAGCTGCTATTAGGTTTCATGAGTAGATTGTGAACAACAAATGTTTTGGGAATGCTACAATGCTTTCATCAGTAAGTTTGACTCAAGAGTAAGTTTTTTTTACTAATAGTTACAACAATAAATCAAATAATTTTTAAAATATAACTATTTCAACACTAGTATATATTTATATATTTTTATGTTATATATAATTAAATTTATTGCTCACTTGTTTTTAGGTTTTACCATGAGTACTTTTAACCAAGGAATTGATCTCGGACTGTTTCTACACTTTAGTTTAGTAAGTTTCAAAAAATAGGAATGCAAAGATATAATATTCACATTACAAAATTATATAAAACATTAAAAAAAGTAATAAGATCCCAATTATTTGTAAACATAAAAAAAAATTGGAACATTTTTTTGTCATTTTTTAGAAATTTTGTTAGCCCTCAAAAAAAAAATTTGTTAGCCCCCAAGAGTTCTAACAACTATCCTTAATAATAAAAGGGCTAAAGTTGATAGCAAAGGAGTTATGGTAAGGTTGATATCAAAGTTGCACAAAATGTGAAGTTAGCTGTGTGTATCTTTGAATGATATTCTTCATATATTAAACAACAGAAGTATTTATTAAAACTATTAAGAACTCTGGAACTCATAGGTGGACTACTAGAACTTGAAGAATTTTTAATTCTCGACATCTCTCAATATAAAAAATTTCAATAAAAGATGTTTGGAAACATTTTTTTGGTTTGGGAATTCCATTCGAATTAGCTCCCCTAAGAGTTCTAACAATTATCCTTAATAATCAAAGTGCTGAAGTTGATAACAAAAGAGGAACGAGTTGATAATAAATAAGGTGTCAAAGTTGCACAAAAACCGTGTGCATTTTTCAAGTCTTAAACAACATAAATGTTTCTTAAAATTATTGAGAACTCTAGAACTCTTAGAAGGGCTGCCAGAACTCTAAGATATTTTAATTTTCACCACTTCTCAGTAGGAAAATTATCAAAAAGTCAAGAACTCTAAGAATTTTTAATTTTCACAATCTCTAAGAACAAACATTTTTGATCAACAATTCTTTGGGAGTTCTGTTAGTCCCCCCAAGAGTTCTAATAATTATTCTTTATAATCAAAGTGCTGAAGTTCATAGCAAAATAGTTTTATAGGGTGTCAAAGTTGCACAAAACTTGAAGTTAGTCACATGTTTCTATGAATGGAATTCTTCAAGTCTTAAACAACAGAATTATTTCTGTAAATATTTGAAAACTTTCCAGCACATTAAAATATTTAGAAGATAGTAGGCCAACATCACTCAGGTGAATGGTGCCTTGTAAGCAGCCCTAACTGACTACTCTATAGCTTGATATATCAACATTACTGTAAAAATAATACACAATATAAAATCACAAAGTATCTTAAAAGATTACATTTAGACCTTAAATAGCAGATCTAAATGAAAAAGAAATGATGGGTTAAAAGTTTAACATGAATAATAAATAAAAAAGAGATAAATAAATTACCGTGTAACAGAGAGCCTTTGGAAATAACACAATTTTTCTCTGAATTACCACAAGCTCCTAAAAATAAATTATGTTAATTTTAAGCAGAACAAAAAAAAATACTAATAAATTATAATAAAACATTAAAAAGAAGAAATGGGAGGCTTATATAAGGTTGTAGAATTTAATAATTAGTTGTAATGATGGAATTGTATGTTCAGTTCATTTCCATTTGCAGACCCACTATCATGACTTAGCTATAGTAGTAGGTTCAACAGTTTCCTGCTTGATTATCATTTACACTTTATATCTGGCCAATAGACTTACAAAGGATCGAGAATTTTTTCCTAAATTTATATTTTCTATCTGGTAGTATAGTATTATATTGGATAAAAAATAATAAAAATCTATTGACTTCATAGAGTGAAGAATCACATTCGAAAAAAATAAATTTGGAATGCACAGATTCAACTCAGTCCCAGTCACCCGTTAAAAAAATGAGTAAGTATTACCAAGAAATTACTCCTCTAAAAGCTAGGGTGGTTGGCTCTTTTAACATGTTATCAGAAATTAACCTTTACTCAGATAAGCATACTAGAGCGAGACCAAGTACCAGCAATAACAGCACTAACCTGAATGCTCAGCCCAATACAATAAAAATATCTCCGATATTCTTACACAATGCAAATAATTACAGGCTACTTTTAAACACGACTTGAATGCATTGTGCATCGAGCCATTTACAACCCAACTAATTGGAAACAATACGAAAATTAAGTTAACGAATATCGAAGATTACAGGACTTTAACTAAGTATTATGATGAAGAAAAAATAGAATACCACACATTCTCAATGGACAAAAATAAATATTTGAATGTAGTGATTAGGAAGGTTCACTACAGTATTACCGAAGATGAATTAAGGGTCGAGTTAGAATCAAAACAGTTCGAAGTTGCCTATTTATCAAGAATATTAAATAGGGATAAAAAACCTACTCCACTCTGTTCAGTATCTCTTAAAAACAATGAAAAGGCGAAAGATATTTTTAATCTTAAACATTTATTTTCTGCCCTAATTATAGTAGAACCCAAACACAACAATATTGACATTCCTATGTGTACTAACTGTCAAAGATATGGTCATACAAAGAACTATTGTCATTTGGAACCGAGATGTGTTAAGTGCAAAGGTAAACACCATTTTTCAAAGTGTCCGTTAAAATTTATGGATAAGCCATTTTGTGTGAATTGCGAAATAGATCATGCGGCTAATTACAAGGGATGTAAATTTTATCAAATCTTTAAAAATAAAATAAACTCACCACCAGAACCAAATATTCGTAAAGCTGAGACTAATTCAAGCAGGCCAGCCACAAAAATCACTTCAAAATACTCATTTTCTGATGTTATTAGACCAATATCAAAACCACCGGAACCAAAAACTCAGTCCACAGTTAATCAAGACAATGAAATAAATGGTGAAAATTTATTGTCTTCAATAACTAAAATTATAATCGAAGCTATCAAGCCGTATTTACCACAAATTATGACTCATCTATCCACATTAGTAGCACCTTTCTTTACAAATGGACCATAATATAAACAACAGCTTATCTACAGTTACTAATTCGCTCCTGACTAACTGCGCTTTAATACACATCATATATTATTCAACGAATGCTCAATATTCATTTTTCGTCTATGGGTACGGAATTAAGAAAATTAAAATTTTTAAACTGGAATGCTCATGGCATATCTTCTCAAAGAAATGAGTTAAAAATTTTCCTTGAATCAAATTTCATCGATATAGCCTGTATAACTGAGACACATTTATCCCAAAACACCAAATTGAAGATTCCAGGTTACAAAATTTTATGCAATGACAGAGATTGTTCGACTCCCTCTAGTGGTGTAGCCTTAATAATCAAAAATAATATTGATTTCACTGAAAATATCATTACTAACATATTTAATATGGAGGTTGTTTCGGCTCCTTTAAACTCTCCTCCTTATACCGTTGTCACAGCAGTTTATAAACCTCCAAATAAAAAACTAATTCAAGACGAAATTTTAAAACTATTACCACCAGGGAACCATACATTAGTTTTAGGTGACATAAATTGTAAAAACATTTACTGGGGATGCCGCAAATCAAATTCTAGCGGAAATACTTTACTTGATATTTGCACAAGGCACAATATTCAAATACACGCACCAAATGAACCTACGTTTTATAGATCAGGCTGTAAATCTGATATTCTGGATATTGTATTAACAAAAAATTTTAGTTTCCCACTCTCTTCTCAAGTGATTACAGCTTTAAATTCTATTTAAATAACTGCTAAAAATTAAAGAAAAAAATCATGGAAGGAGACAGTGGATGCGCACTAGAAACCCTGTTCACAAAAATAAATGGAACCACCTCAAACATGAAACTAAAAAGGATCTGGATGAATAGGCATATTCTAAATATCAGGGATACGTAGAAAATTTAGACCCAAAGGATCATTCATTATGGAAGGCTACAGGACATCTTTTGGATAAACGTGAAAAAATTCCAAGTCTAGTAGACAATGATGAATTCATCACCAATGACACCAAAAAAGCTAAAGTGTTCGCTAATTTCTTTGAGAAAATATTCTCCAACACACAATTGAGTACGAATTTAGTCACTGATGAAATTGACAAGTATCTAAATCTCCCCTTCGCAACTTTAATGATCTAGAACAATATTTCACTCGAACAATATTCGCTAATGGATGATTAGCTTGAACATTGAAAATTTAACTCAAAGTTTTTACTTTCCGACGCCCACCAGAACCACCGGATCTAATCCTCAAAGGTAAAAATGTGAAATGGAATCCTTCCAGTGAAACAGTAAGATACCTGGGAATTCACCTAGATCGCCGCCTTACCTGGAATCACCATATCAAC
>NW_027106725.1:89361-105477 GCF_000696795.3 Halyomorpha halys
AGACTCGTGATTAATTATCTAAGCACTTACCATTAGGCAATTTCGAAGTATAATTATAAGTCATTCTTTTCAAATCTCGACAAAGTTTAGCACCAACTTTATGTTTAGCTAGAAAAAACAAACAAACTTACTAATAAGAAAAATAAAATAACACAGATAGAAACTATAAATCAAGACAATAAACTATTGCTCACATTTTCTTTTGATATGCCTCTTGATAACATGAAACCTTAAGCAATAAGGAATGGACGTTTGATAATAGCAATATGGGCACCATAATATTCTTTCATTCGGGTGCTTGTCCCGTACATGATTTTTTAGCTGCTGCAGACAGGTACCCTTGAAGTAACAGTATGGACACTTCTGCCTTAACAATTTTGCAACATGTTTAGACCTGATATGTTTCCTCAGATCACTAAACTTGTCTCGCTTTATTCCACAGTGATAGCATTTATATGGTATACTAGCTGAAAGCATAACAAGTAAAATATAATTTATAAAAAACTCTTTTGAACAAAAATATATACTTTTAAAATGAAAAAAAAGAAATAATAAAAATCTGTCTTCCCACTTTTACATGGTTGTATATGTTATGTTTTCAGGGAAAATCAGTTTAAATTTGTTTTTACGAAATAATAGTAAGCACACCGATTTCAAAATAAAGCACAGTTTCAGTGTAATAAAATGGAAAACAAATTGCTATTTTGAACTATAAATGAATAACTAAACTTTAGATTTTGCACAAAATAGTTTGCTAAATTTATATCCAGCTTGATAATAAAGAGCATTACTAGGCAAGTTCCTTGTTTCTTTTTTCTCAACAATTTATTGAAAAAAGAAAAAGAATGTTTTAATAAAATCCATTTCTTATCTTTTAATACTAACCAAGTGCTTAAATTCAAATTATAAATAAAGGTAAATCATTACTTACTTTCAAAACCTTGAAATGGCGAATCATGGTTAAGTTCATATTCACAAGGCTCACTTTTCACAGACACCTCCTCATCTTTATCTAAAAAAACATATTCGGCAAACTATAATGTAAACAACCATAATGAAAAGTAGTTATAATGCCAAAAGAATGAACATAAAAGAATTTCAAACAGATCAATTTTGAATTTCATTAATACATCCTTTTAAGTTTTTTAATTCATTAAGAAAATTACGAACAACAAATTCATGTACCAGGAATTAATAACATATTTCATGAAATGTCTTGCATAATTTTAGTAAATTAATCAAACTAATGCAGAGCTTCGTCCATTGTCTCAAACAGTAGTAGGACAGTGTTGTGTTCATTTTTATAAATTTACCTAAAAAAATAATAACCTATAAGGATTAAAATCCATATCTGACTTTAATATATCCAATTAAAAATAAAGATTTTAATTAAATTAAGAAAAAAAATGATAAAATCTTTGGAAAAATGATAATTACCTGATTGAATTTCTATAAGTTCACTCTTAAATGAAGCTTTTGTAGCATTACCTGTAAATAAAAAATTATTACAATTAAATTAAAGTGTTTTAACTTATAATTCCTAAGTATAAAGTGCTTTAACTTATACCTATGAGAATGGATAATAATTAAAGAAAAAATAAGTTTAATTGTTTTATAACAAAGGAAATTTGGGCAAGATCTTGTTTTAGAAAAAGAGAGTACCACAGGAGTGAGATTCTCCCGCCTTGCCTAAGTGAAATTATTGTTTGAAATTTTCTTGAGGGCATAAGAAAAAAAAAAATTATAATATCAAACTATAAATGAATTAATTACACTATACTTTATATTTTGCTCAAATTAGTTTGATACCCGTCTTATCAATAACGAAACATAATATTGCTTAAGCTCGTAGATTTGAAATTTTTCAATTTGTGACAACATAGTTATGCTATACACATTTATAGATAAAAAATTATATTGACGTTTCAAAGGGTAAGTATTGGAAATGAAATCATTACTCGTCACCTGCTGAAACCTGCAGGGTTGATATTGATAGATAATTTAATTCAGAATCTGTGACATTAACTAATTTGATTTTTATTTATTTTAGTATTTCAAACATTAGTCTTCTATTAGGAGTGAGCTACGAAGAAGTTAGAAGTGATCCTAATAATTAATATTGAACTAGACTTTCTATTGGACAATAAAACTAATTGCCTTAAATAATACTGATTAAGGGGCAGCTATTTGTTCTAAAAAAGAAGCTGAATAGCTTAATTTTCCTGATAATTCAAATAAATTTAATAGTCAAATGAAAAGTAGTAACAATAGTCAATTACCACATTATTATTTTGATTTCAACAAAATTAATTTAATTTTTTCATTATAAGTAACAAAAAGTGGCAATAAAGCAAGGTTTAGAATTTTGGTCATGTTTTTTCCTAGTTGATTTTTTTCAGAATTACCAGGTATCAAAAATGCAATCACACAATTCTTCAAATAAATATAAAGACTCCTATAAGAAGTAAAATAAAAAAAATTAATAGTTAATGACAGAATAATAAGAATGGATTTTGAAAAATAGGAAAGAATTAACAGGAGATTCTGAAGCATTAGTGATGTAAAAAATGTGCCATAAATAAAACAATGTTTTAGATCATTTTTCCTATTTAAATCTGAAAAATTAACATTGATACTTGTAATTGTTTTTATTATCTATGGATGAAAAACTACTATCATTCTCCATATCAAAATTTCTATATATACAATTATTTAAAGGAACCTTTATGTTTGATAAATAGAGATTTGACTGGTATACAGTATGAACTTGAGATGAGAAATATGATTACTTTAAATAACTGATCTCTAACAATACATTCCTTATGTTAAATTGACTCTTCAATCGATTTTTTTAAATATTAAAAATACACTTTTATTTAAAAGAACATCAAAAATTCTGCAACTATATGGTTTTTCCGCTCTTAACCATTTATTCAATGCTAAATTGTTATGAATTCAATATTGGAAATATTAAGAATTATTTCATAGAGTGATTCTGTCAAATGAAAATATTAATGCAACTCATATATTAAGTAAAGATAAAAATCCAATATAAAACTTTATCAATATTTAGATTCATACATGACAAAGTTAAATTTTTCAGGCAATGAAAATAATCTTTAGAAAGAATACTTTTTAAATTAATTTGGACTCCGGACAGAACCTCTGCCAGAGCATGATGAATGACTGAAATCTAGGTCGAAATGTCGGCACAAATCAATAAGATTTTGTTTATTTGTGTAATTGTTACTGACTGCACTCCCGACCATCTTCTCTTCTTCCGTCATTCTTCTATGGTCATCTATAAGCCCCTCTATGTTCTTTAGAAAGGTTTATGATTTAATTTAAGTGCACAAATGATACTTAATTTTTTAATAATAGTCACTAAGACAATTATTTTGATTTGTATAATAGAACTGTTTTTTTTTTTTAGAACATTAGAACTTTCATAACTGCTAATCTAGTCTCCACCACATCCACTATCGATCTAGTAATTAATAAATAAGTGAAATAGGCAATTTATAAAAAAAATCTGAAATTTACTTACCACATGTCGAACTCTGATTGGTTTTGTATCCATTTTTAAAATTTAATAAATGCTCCTTTCCAATAGTATGCTCAGCTAAAAAAAAAGTTGCAAAATTAACTGACCAATTACATTTTGCATCGCAAATGAACAACTATTCCAATAATAAACACTTACAATTTCCCTTAAGGTGCTTGTTGATAACATGGTACCTTAAGCAATACGGAATGTAGGTCTGGTAGTAGCAATATGGGCACCACAACAGCTCTGTACCAGGGTGTTTCTCTGTCACATGTTTTTTTAAATGAATAAGTAAATTTCCTTTGAAGGAGCAGTGGTGGCATTTGTACTTCAACCGCTTCCAAACATGCTTAGATTTAATATGTCTTCTGAGATCATTAAACTTATCCCACTCCAATCCACAATGGTGGCATTTATAAGGGGTAACATCTGAAAGCACAATAATATCTTAAAACATTAAGCAAAAATTTAAGAAAATCATATCTAATAAACAAACTTGTTAAGTACTACTCCTTTAATTTATTTTTTCATATACCTAAAACTAATAAATCTATTTAGTAATAAAATAAAGCTTCATTATTATTTATATGCTTATCGTAGAAACAATGTAAAATATATGGAAAAAGTGAAATCATAGAAGACTAAAGGAGTGGATTAATGAATATACTTAAATTAAACTAAAATAAAAACAGAAGAACATCCAAATGATCAGGGAGTACTCAGAAACATCGGTGAAGAAATGTAAAAACTAGAATAAAAGATTTGTACTAATGAGGGAAGGAAAAGTCTTTTTTAGAGTGGCCTTTAATATTTTTATATATATAAATGGTTGACCATACAATTTAAAATACTAAGAAGATGGTCAGGGTTGTGGTAAAAAAAGAACAAAATAGTTATCAACTATTTATTGTCCGACATTTCATCCCACTTTATAGGGCTTCATCAGGGTTGTTCAAGATGATAGGCTAAATAGCTAAACAAGCTAACTAAACAGCTCTGTTTAACCTATCGTCTTGAACAGCCTGGTGAAGCCCTACAAAGTGGGGCGAAATGTCAGGCAATAAATAGTTGATAACTATTTTGTTCCTTTTTGACCGCAACTCTGACTATCTTCTTCATATTTTATATTTTTACTCTACAAATACCAAGGCTCATACTGTCTTGTATTGATGGAGAGTGGGTCTAGGGTTATCTAAATTTTAATGTTGAGATCCACGTGAATCATATGCCCAATGATGTACAGTTCATTACATTGTGTTGATGCACACATAGTCATTGAACTGTCACCTTAGCAACCTCATATCTCAAAGGCACCAATTCAATTCTGGCAAGGGAGGGTTAACTTTTATTTCATAGTGAATCTTCAAGACTAGGATAACCCCTCCACATGTCAGAACAGACCAGGTAATGTATGGAAAAAGAAAATTTTATCAGATTGCTCAAACAAGTTTTTGAAAAGCATTTCTTGAACTAAGTGGTTGTGTGAGGGCAAGTTACAACACGGAAGTACTAGAACATACTTCCATGAGAATGAAAGAATTGGAAACAGTCAGGTGCTCAATCCAAAGAGTGACCTCTTTTAGAGCTTAGAAAGACGGTTAAGTATATAGCACTAGATTGGCAAATTGTATGCTACCTTAAAATATTTGTCCATTTATAAAAGTCAGTAAGTATATACAAATTATTGAATTATATAGCATTAGATTGACGAATTGTATTTTACCATGGAATATACGTCCATTTACAAAAAGTACTACTATGTAAAATATATATAAATCCAGTAAAAAAAAATATAATAATAATAAGATTAACTATATGGAAGACATTAGGTATTAGGCACATAATTTTTATTCGCTATTTGTCAACAAACATAGGTTCAAATGGTTTTGTGTTTGAATTTTCTAGTCTTGAATGACTCCCAGCATTTTGATTCCTTTGTTGAAACATTGGCTTTTCAAATCCACGGCTTCAGATTTATGATTTTCTGCAAGTTTTTCATCCATTTGGTGGTCCTAAACAATTTAAGTAAATCATTTCTTTTTAATTTTTATTTCAAAATACTTTAAACATCTCTGGATGACAGAAAAAGGCCCATCAACACCGATTCCAAATATCTAATAGAGAGCAAAAGCATCAGAGTATTTTATGTTAGTTAGTTCTCCTGAAGATTACCAAGGTAATTCAATAACCCCGTAACCATCAGGGCTGCAGCATAATTAGTACTTCACCATAACCCTATTCTGAGTCCTAAAAGAATTATTGGAAGTGTGTCAGTCAAGTTGAACTGTGGGCCTTGATAGCATTTTTAATAGTGTGGAGAAGACTTTCAACATTTTCATAGACTGGGAATGATAGGAGTTGATAATGCTGCAATTTAAATCCTGTCAGCACTACCATGTTTTAAAATAAATCAGTAGTAAACTAGGAGATATACTGCGGAAAACTCAACTGCCTAAGTGAAAAATTTATTCTTTTGAAGTTGCTTTAAGGACTTTCTTAAATTTTACAAGTTTCTCCTGCCCAAAAAATTCAATAGAACCAATAATAATTATTACATCATTACATACTAATAATAATTATCCAATTCTATCATTTTCATGTCAATAAAGGAAAAGTTTATATTAGGAGTAGGACTTTAACAAAGTTATTTATTGGACACTGATGTATAAAAAAAATTGTGAGGAGCAGTACTCTAATCACTAAGGTCACATTTTTCTCTCATATTCATATGTGAAATCATAGATGAAAAGTGATTTAATTGTTTCATTAATGCTTAAAAAGGGTGATAAACTTTGCGGAGATAAGAGGAGAAAATTGAGACCCTTAAAAGAATGTCTATAACACTACTCTAATAATTTCAATAACAATTTTCAAAACTTAAACTCAATTTGGATGGGTTGTAGAGGAGTTTAAAACCTTAAAAAAGAACCTCTGTATAGTACAAAATGTTAAATGAAACTAACTCTATCTTCTAGGATGTTGTTTATATTATTATTGGAGCGACAGACCATGGAGGTCCAAGGCCTCGTGCGATGTACTTAGGAAATACATAGCGTATTTCATGACGTTGTTTTTGTAGGGTGGATTCGTCACTCCCAAGCCGATTTTAGTGAGTGCCACCCATTGACTAACGAGCCTCACAAATGCCCGGGGAGAGGCTGTGAGTGAGTATTGTATAATTGTATGCTTGAAAAAATCCCAGATATGGCTGGGAACTCGAACACGCAACCTATGGTTTGGCAGAAAGACGCGTTACCACGCTGCTACCATCACTACCAGATGTTATTTTACCAAGCATATAACCCTAATTACTTAATTTGAGATCATTTTATTTAAAAGGAGTTGTTGGAGAAGCTAATATAAAGCAGGAAAAAATATATAAATACTTGACATCCCAGAAACCTCCAAAATCATTTTCATATTCGTAACTCCAAATTACATAATATAATCAAAATGGTATTTAATGCAACATTTCTTCTCTACGATATCCTTCAATACAACGCAAAAGTTTATTATTTTGAGGTAAAATACGACAAAAATGCTGCAAATTAAACATAAATTTTAATTGTAACTTTTTTCATGTCAGTTTTTCCTTTTTGTTCTTGGATTCTCTGATTTTTGATGATTCAAAGAATTTCCTGACTTTTCCAGATTTTCCTGGTCTCTAAACACAGTGAGTACAGTTTAAAATCTATGATCCCAAAAGTTTCATACATCTGAGAACCCTTACAAATGTCCTCAATGAAATGTATAAAAAAAAGTCTTATAAAAAGACACATAAATGATTGTCATACAAATGAAAAACCACATTAATTTTCACTTTACAGCTATAGAAAAAAATGAAAATTCACACCTCAAAAAGATATATAATGGGTTGTCATACAGGTAAGAAGCCACGTACATGTCCTCACAGTGACTAAAGAATTATAAATTCATGGAGATTATAATTACATTGTAAGGAAAATTTAAACAAAAGTTTAAGTTGGTTTGCTGTTCTGTTAAGGTACAAAATAGTGTACTTTAGAATCATTTTTGAAAGCCATCAATATTAAAAAAACTTTTTATTGTTTTTTTTTCCACATTAAGTTTGCTTGTTTTATGCGAATAATGTTTTGCTCATTCAATACCACCTTTTACTGACTATATGAATGTTCAAGAGTTTGTTATTCATGAAAAATCCAGGTTTGTAGGCCTCTTCCCAAAATAACAACTATATTATAACAAATATGATAAATAAACTAGAAGTAAGCTTGTCATTAGGTCAAGTATTTATCGCAACATAACTGAAAAGGACTCGTAACAGTAATGTGGCAAATCAGGGATTGCACAACAGCTCAGATGGTTTATTGATATTTAACTATCGAATTGGCCATGAAAATTTTAAAAACAAATGGAAGAGTTGAAATCAATTAAGATTCAGCAATGTCATATGATAAGGATCTGAAATCTTGTAGACATATTTTTGTCAGAATAGATAAGTGAAAAAATCTTTAGAACCAGTGAATGAATGGCCCTATTTTGTAATGTAAAGATAGGAAAAATAATAAATAAGCCAGTCAACATTTCTTTTGATAAACGCAAATGTTTTAGAACCAAAATCCAATAAGAACACCTAACAGAAGAGAAACCTCTAAACAATATCAAACTCAAAGCCTCTATATAAGATATTTGGAGACAAGTATGAAGTTGGTGATAACTGGGTGTTTTAAAATGAAGTGTGCAATATCAAATACAAACATAAATATATACTTGTGATAACACAATATGGGTATTTCCTGTAACTAAAAAATTTTCATTTTCTTTAATCATAACTTGATAAATGAGAGGGGAGAAAATGTGTAATTTCCTCTATATGATTGAAATTGTGGTTAAAACAGAGAATTTATTCTTGTTGAATTTTTATCATATTAAGTGAAATCTGTGATAAAATATTTATTTATTCGGTTGAAAGTTTAATTATTTTATTAATCTCAAAAGTAAATTCTAGTGAATTAAAGTTTATGTGTTAGTTGCTGTTGTAGAAATAAATAAAAATAACTACAAAATTATAAAGAAAAATCGATTTTTATAAAAACTTTATATTTTCAAGTGAGTATACACTCACTTAAAAACATAAAATGAAAAATACACTCATATCCAGTCAATAAAGTTGTGTATCAATTGACACTTGAACATCCTTTATCAATAAACTAATATCAAAACCTTTTTAGTTTAGTAATCTGAATACCTCCCTGCAGCAATTAGTTGGGATTGCAGTATTAGAAAGTGAAATAATTTGAAGAGAATAATATTAAATAAATAAGATCTTACTTTTAAAGCCTTGTAATACAGAATCATCTCCTGGTTCAACTTCATCTGGTTCAATTTTTATGCTGACTACTGGATCATTAGCTGTAAAAGAAATGCAATACAATGTTAATAACTTCAGATTAAATGATTTATGCATTAAAGAGTTTTTCCATATATTTAATAAGAGGGAGGGGGAGGAAAAAAAGATGAACACATTAAAATAACATAACTATTAGAAGAATTTAACACATAATTCCAACTGCAGATATTACAAGGGTTGTACTATTGTTGTTCGTGGTTTGTAGTTTTTACAATCTCTGTTTGCTTTGAGTTAAGGAGGTACTTTCAATAATAAACTGCATATTTTTCACAACACAGTTCCACTTGATATAGTTAATGAAGGATTACAGTATAAGTTGAATCAACATGCCAACTAAGTAATAACTTAAGTAGTAGTAGTAATAATAATAAAAGTAATAACTCTGTATCTTCTATATAATTAATAATTGCCAACTTAAGAGAGTACATTATCTTGGTTTATTGATCGACAGATGTAGAGAGGTGTTGAAATTAGAAAAAACATTGGCTTCATTCCAGCCTGACAACTAAAATCCAAAAAGATGTAAATCAGAGTACCATGAATTAAATTCCGACAAGGAGAGGTGGAAGAAATTAACCCTTCTTACCCTCCTTGGAGAATATATAAACAATAAGCCAAAATGAAACTAAAAATTAGAACTACTTTCATCAATACCTGATTTTAGTTTCAATTCTTCATCTTCTGGTTCTTCTTTAATTTGTATTACTTCACCATTTACATCTGCTAACACAAAAAAAAAAAATATAGTAAAGGAAGCAACTATTTCTCATTATTATTTCATATTTATATTTGTTACAACTCCTTTTAATTTCAGCATACTTAAAAATGTGTTTTGTCAACACCAAATAGCCCAAGTAGTTGTACAACCAATGGCTACCTTGTACTACTCTCAACTCTTATTCTGCAGAAATGGCCAACCTTGATGTTCGTTAAGGACTTTTCTTAGTCTTATTCCCATTTTTCCTGATATATTATCAATGAATGCAATCTCACATGGTTTTACTTATCTCAAGCCACAGCATGACCAAGCAGGCAATTTTGTTTGAAACTATTTACGCTATATTCTATGAAATGAAACCTGGGATTATCATCCTGGTTAGAAAAGTTATTTCTGTATTCAAGTATAACACATATCTTAGAGTATTTCTTGTTTAAGAACACTAAAATTTATCTCAATTTAACAGCTATAAATTGAACATGACAGGGATAATGCTATCTAAATTATAACCAAGAAAAAGAAACAAAAATTTCTATATTTTCTTCAAATCCAGTGAGTGGACTGAAGCAAATTTAAAACCTGATCACTTTTTTATTTTCAATAGTTGATATGGATAAATGATAAAAACCATGAATATATATATATTTTTAAAGATGTTGAGTCTGTATCCATTTCCATGAGGATATTTGCATTGTGTACATTCTTAAGATATATAAGATATTTATAAAAAAAAAAATAATGAATCCTTAAGAATCAATAAATGAAAACTATTTGCATTTTTTAAAAGTAATAATCATAAATATGGATAAATAGAAACTGGTTATCTCTAGGTAAATTAAAATCACAGAAAGGTATGTGCTGCAAGAAAGATTATTCAGGAGATAACATAAATGAAAATATCTAATTGAATCCATTAGATGTCTAACCTTTCCTTACTATCCACTGAAAAGATTAAACCTGAAAAATTCTTACTAACCACACTAGTTATTGAAATGTTGCTAAATGAGAAGCAGCTAAAATGCCACTTTTACAGCATAAAACAGATTAAGATTACACAACCCCTAATAAGTAGAAATAATAGTTCATGTCAGATATAGTGAAAATATCAGTATCAATAATGCTTTGGAAAAATAATTCATTATTTGAAGAATAATTAAAAAATAATGGTTAGCTAAAATATAATACCTTCATCTTCTACTTTGATCACTATATCCATAGTAGTAGGTGTACTATAAACCTATAAAAACTTACATTTATTATATAATATAAAAACATTAAAATAACTGTATGACAAGTTCAGAAGGAAAAATCGACTTCCACATTTCTTTAGCACTAGGCAAAACCTGCGAAACTTCTGGTTACCGATAAGTCGTTCACGAAGGAACAATTCAAGTGAACGGTTTCAAAAATTGAACAGGGATACTAGTGAACGAAATATATTGACCGATCGTTCCAATAGAGCTTTTTATTAAATCTTTCTTTTGTTTGTTAAACAGAAATACGTGTAAACGAGATTTGATTTACTAAAAAGATTATTACTAATTGATGGGTCTTTTAATAGATCTTCCTGAATTCAGCAAAAATTGGTAATGACGAGTGCCTTGGATGGAACTTGGGTTCTCTCTCCCACTTTGATAGACCTGCACGAATTTGAAGAGATTTTTGAAGCGGATTCTCATCTGGCGATATAGATACATACCGGTGGGAGATTTTCCGCAGGAAAGAGGTGGAAAGCCCCAATCTGTCCCAGGGACTGGTGAAATGATCCCTTCCGCCATCAGGGCATCTGATTCTTTGTCAACTCGGTCTCTTAAGGCATTCGGAATGCTGCGTTCCTTGGTGAAAACTGGCTCCCCTCAGTTGAAGATTGATTTGAAATCCTGGAATGCAACCAACTTTCTTTTCAAAGATTGGCGAGTAATTAGAAATTAGTTCTTCAATTGATTGCAATGCATTGATGTTGGAATCTGGAATTGGTGTTTCTGCTCTTTATCCAGTTGATGAAGTTTGATACCTAGACTCCAAATTCATTGACGTCCTAGTAGCGCTTCATGTCCGGCTGGTACGATGTGTAATTCGCCCAGAATCTTTCTTCCGTTATAAGCGACCGTGTCATCAATTTTTCCTTTGGGCTGGATGATGTTTCCCGAATATGATCGGAAAGCAATATTTGATGTTTCCAAAGGAATATTCAAATTCTTCAGTTGGAACTCTGGTTCGGACAGAAGCGAATATTCAGCCCCATAATCGACTTCGAACTTTTGAGGCTTGCCATTGAGTTGGACACCAATTATATACGCTCGATCAATTATATACTCGATTACACGGAGTTAAATAAAAATGTCCTGAGGTAAAAACTTCAGTTGAAGCTTGGTGTGTGTTGAGAAGTGTGAGTTGCAACTAGTATTTCGTCGTTTTTGGGTCAATGAATTGTATCATTTCTTGGGTATAGCAAATCAATTGATGAAGTTTATCCCGACTTAATGTCTCAGAATCATTGAAAAAAACGATTGGGTTTGGTCGGAGCACACCCATTTTTACAAAGAGGTGACTTAATGTGCGAGGATTATAGATCTGAGATTATGTCCCATATACACAGCGGTCATTTAGGCATAGTCAAGCGCTTAGCACGAGCTTGAACGTCAGTCTGGTGGCCGGGGATTATGATCGATGTTATACGTAAAGTGGAGCCCTTTTTGCAAATGTTTAGAGCACAAATCTAAAGTTACAGGACTCTTAACACTCTTTGAACAACCGGATGGATCCGGGCAAGCTGTGGGCGGTGATATTTTAGAATATATATCTAAGTATTACATAATTATTCAATATTATTTTTCCAAATTCATTGAAGTTTCTAGATTAATTAACATAAAATGTTCTCCTTTATTCTAATTTTCGTCGCAATGAAAGAAATCTTTGCAAGTTATAAAGTCCTGTTCGTTGAAGGTCGGATAATAGGACTCAATTCGCTTTAGCAGAATTTCGAGAATTTGCTGACTCTTGGAACATTAGATGTGTTACGTCAAGACCGAGATTCGCTGGATTACCTGTGGCTTCGAGAGCCCTCATGGGGCCCACCCACCATCAATAAATGGGTAGCCTTAGTTGGGTAAAAACCTGACGGTTGGGCGTCATCTTGAAAAAATCACCATCTTGTATAACTGTTGATTAAAAACCAGTACTTTCTTACTAAGTATTGAACTCCTGACTCTTCATGGGCTGTAGTGGTTAGCTTTATTATTAGAAATCCAGAGACTGGGCAAAATCACTGCATTGAAGGATAAATATACGGGTCATTTTCAATATATGTTTACTATACCTTTTATTTAATTCAAAATTGCTATTAAATGAATGGTTTTACAGATAATTACATTTATATGGGAAATCTCTGTTTATGTCAAAGTAAAATTGTGTTACGGGAGCGTGGTTTATGCTACTGCCTCTTGATAAGCCTCACAACCTAGAGTTATTTATTATTCACATTTTAATGTTAATAAGTACTAATTACTGAACAATGAGTGATGAAACATTAAATAATTTAATGTATTAGCAAATGGTAATGAAATAACAAATGATTTAGGTATCTCAAAAAGATGAATGAAGGAAAAATGTCTTTATTAAATGTCTCGTTCCTTCAGTGTGTTTATATTATTTAGTAATTAAATAAAATATTAGATAGTCGTCGTTAACATTTAGCTAAGTTATATTTGTTTGTTGTATTTTATAAAGAATCCCCCTGTTATTATCGTGGAATATTCTGATAATAATATGACTTAGCCAAAGTTATAGCTAATAACTCAAAGGAGCAGTATAACTTGTAGCTCCTCTCTGATATATCTAAGCCCCTGACAGCTTCTGGAAGCCACGATCGCTTGAGCAGTTGGAGAAACATGAAGCCCCTAACAGCTTATACATGCTCTTGCAAGTAGATAGTTCCAGGATACGTTTGTAAAGATTCGAGATACAACTTAGGAGATACAATGCTCCATGAAGGAGGCATGCCCTCAAGGATAGGGATGTGCTGGAACCATTAAAATTTCGAACTGTTCTAGTTCTGTATTTGGAACACTTCTGTTTACTGGTTCCAGTTCCAAGTCTAAGAACGTTTAATCTCCTTGCCAGGCGATCTCTTCCAACGCTTAGGCTTTAGTCTCAAAGAGCTCAATGGTTTTACAATGCCCAAATGGTTCCAATTCTGTGTTCCAACCCAACAGTGCTTTGACGAGGGGAAAACCTGGTCAAAATTCTAAAATTGTTGGTTTAGATTGAATTAGTTATGTTGAAATCAAAATATTGATGTTTCCGCAAGGCAACGTACGGAAAGAATAAAAAGTAAAATGAGGAGCTCAAGATCAAAACGATTCTATTCCTTTCTAATTGTGTCAGACCAGAAATCTTTGTTCCGGAAAATAACGTGGACGAAATCCATTTTGCAGTGAAACAATAAACTTCAATGCTCCTTAAACCAGTGAAAAGAGTGAATGTGATCTAAAATATTTTATCCTTTGAATTCTTGCTAAAATTAATTTACGACTCCAAGCAAAATGAATTTTGTCAGAAAATACATATTGATCTAGAGCTACTTGGTTTTCGAATTATTTATATCATATCAAATGTATTGATCCTGAAATAGTAAATATATTTTTTTAATTGGAAAATTCATTACCTTCCTCGGGTCACACGGAAATAGTATTTGCTTTCCATAACGACTTTTTATCTTGCGTTTAATTAGAAATTCATTCTATAAATGAGTAATAAAAAGATTTTGGGGAGAAGGCAAAAACTAAGTTTTACCAATAACGTTAGAGCAGTTTCAATGAGAAAGTTTTTCTGAAAATTGTTGGGAACATGGCCAATTTGGTCATACGCATCGGTAGTCAAGAGAGGAGAAATTAAAATTCTGTTTTCCTTGGTTGATTACAGAGTTGGGCAAATATTATTCAATTGACGAAAAACGAATACTTATTTATTCGTGAATTTTCAACTCGAATAATTAATTATTCGTACAAAAATATATGATTAACCATCCGAATACTTTTTCATTCGTCATTATTTTACACGAATTATCAATTATTCGTACAAAAACATATGATTAACCGTCCGAATACTTTTTTATTCGTCATCATTTTACACGAATAATCAATTATTCGGGCAAAACAATTCGAATAACCATTTGAATACTATTGTATTTTTCAATTTTATGGACAAATAATCTCATATTCGAAAAAATTATATGAGCAACCATCCGAATACATTTGTATTCGTATAAAGACAACATTTTGTGTCTTACTGGCCTATGGCGGTACATGCATATATTTTAAATAATTTTAACTTTTCTGATTTCTAATATATTCGGGCCCTCTAATATGTTTCTTAACACGCGGAAAACGAAAATGCTATCGATTTTAAGGTCATGTATCGATTTATTTTAACTTTCCTGGTTTCTTATATATAAGGGTCCATTTATAAGTTTTGGGATATGCAAAATATGAAAATGCCATCGATTTTAAGATCGCGTATCGATTTATATTAACTTTTCTTTGGGTTTCTTCTTTGGGATTAGGATCCCTTTATGTATATTAAGCCATTTGTATATTTTCTGCATCTTAGAAAATTCAAAAGGACACTAATATGTTTGAGATCGGAAAAGTTATTATAAATCGACACGCAAGCATGCGATCATAAAATCGATAGCATTTTCATTTTCGTTTGCTGCGTCTCAAGAAACATATAGGATGACCCTAACATGTTAAAATCAGAAAAGTAATAATAAATCGATATGCGATTTTAAAATCGATAGCATTTTCATATTCTACATATTTCGAAATATGAAGAGACCCTAACATGTTAGAAATCAAAAAAGTTAAAATAAATCGATAGCATTTTTATATTCTACATGTGCCGAAACATATAAAGGGACCCTAACATGTTGGACATCAAGAAAGTTAAAATAAATCGATACGCGATGTTAAAATCGCTAGCATTTTCATATTCTGCATATCTGAAAACCTAAAAATTGGCCCCCTTCATGTTAGAAATAAAAAAAATTTAAATAAATCTTTATATGATCTTAAAATCGATAGCATTTTCGTTTTGTACGCGTCTGAATATGTGAAATGGGACCTCATACGTAAGAAATTGTAGGTGGTAAAAAATAAGTGAATTAAAAAAAAAAATCAAATTGTTATTCGAATAATATGTATTCGACTAATTTTTTATTCGATTAAATAGTGTTTCAAATATTCGAATAAAAAAGTATTCGGATTGTTTAGTTGTATTTTTATTCGAATAAAAATGTATTCGTCTCTCGTCAATCGAATGAAAAGTTAGAATAAAAAAGTATTCGTCTCTTGTCAATCGGATAATTTTTGCCCAACCCTGGTTGATTATAGGGTTTCATTATGAACAGTGAATACTACGACCATCACTCTTACACGGCGCACCACTACTACACTATCTTTA
>NW_027106725.1:107272-117432 GCF_000696795.3 Halyomorpha halys
GTTAAGGTATTTATTTTTAGCTGAAAGTAAAATGGATTTGGTAAATACCTATAAGGACATTTTATCTATTGATTATGTTTTTATAAAAGGCTGTGTTCTACGGGGCAGTTTTCTGTTTTAGGTAGTTACGAATAAATTCGGATTATGAATGGAAGCATTCAATTCTATAAATATGTTGTAATTAAGATAGTGGCTCCATTATTTCTCAATCAACGCTTGTCTTGTGCTGATTCATGGGGTGTATTTTAAATTATTGGTATCCCGCTTTTATGCCCAAAATGATGAAAAAGACCGCCTAACCTATATAGAATATCTTCCAATCTCGGGATCGAGCATTTTTCATCGACCGCATTCTCATTGAGGTTACGATAAACGATTACCATCCAATACTTTTTCGACTCTTCTTGCGTACAGCCCATAATGGACTATTTCAGGGCGAAGTGTTGTTCAAGATAGTCCCTTATTATAGCTGCATCTCCAGTTCTTCTCCAAGCCCTCCTCTTGTCTTGAAGACCCTCCAATCTCCAGAGTATCCTGCTTCAATTTCTGTCTCCGTGGCACGCATATCCTACGAGAGATTTTCCTCCTCTGTAATCTCTGTGCATTAACCCATTGACAGTATATCCCATGACGGTCACGGGCAGAGCGTCAAGTATGAAAAGGTTTATCCCGTGACAGTCAAGGGCAGAGTAGGCGTTCAAGCTGTTTAGTCTACCGAAGATTTAGACTACGGCTTGATTCTTTACTTCCTCTGTTTTTTAAGATTATTTTTACTGAAGAAGAAGATGTGGTTTTGTTTTGAAATCAGTATGCCGTCGAATTTGAAATTGATAACACAATCCTTCGCACCAGAGTTTAGTGCTTCATCAGTTCTAACTAATAACAAAATACCACAAGGAAGTACAAATCCCGAGCAAAGGCTGTAGACCTTCCTCTACTTCGGCATTACTCCGGTTGGCAGAAAGACTTTTTATTCATTATTCATTACTGCCAATGAAATCAAACCGAATAGGCTTTGTGTAGTGTGCTGTTCAAAATGAATAAGTGGAAAAAAAGGGAGAAAGGAAACAAAATACTACTGCCCGGATCGTGACGTCGGCTTATGAATCCAAGAGGATACATTAAAATTATCACATACGTACTAATTACTAACAAGTTACATATTTGTAACACGTTTTTTTTTACATTTTTGATTACATGCAGAAGTGTTTCCGAACAAGAAAAAACTAGACTTTTTTCGGACCAGAATTCATAATTTTACCACACTGTGAAATGGCATACCTCTTTTGGCTTAGACTGATTCTGCTGCCTTCACCGACACTGCCGGGCTAAGTGTCCTTCAGTCCCACAAAACATCGGGTGCAGGGGCATTGATCTACCAGGTAACATATATTTAAATTTACCAGAGAATTTGAAATATATCTTTGAAATCTTCCGGGGACCACCTGCTCCCTCCAAATAACTGTTTTAGTTGCTTCTTAAACACATTCCACGGGGTCTCCTCATCTCCCTAAATTTGATTTAACATGTTTCTTTATACTCGACAGACCACTTTCAATGTTTCTGCGTCCTCGCTGCAGATTTTCCGAAATTTTCGCTTCTATTTGCCCCATCAGACGTCCCCTTTTTAAATATTATTTAATTCCTCCGTCTCTTCGGTGAATCTTTCTAGGTCAGACATCAGCTTCTTCAGGTCCTTGCCGTTTGCGTACAGATGTTATTACACTCTAGCATAGTGGAGTGTGCTTTTGCTATAGTGATTTCCGGTAGCGGAGGAATTTCATTTGTCACCATCGGAGGTGGGTTTTCAGGAGCCAAGAGGGTGTCGCAGCAGCGGTGCACCATAGAACATTTACCTGGAAGGGATATAAATAGATAGGGGCCGATCGGCGGACTCGGTACTTGTAGCGTTAAGAAGGTAGTTCTAGTTTTATGGCATTCCTGACCGGATTTCGTCGGATAAGAATGAGAATTTGACAATAGTGTGATTCGGGACGAAATTAAGGCTCTATTTACAATCTCGTCCATCTCGGACGGTCTATCTCCTGTAGAGCTATCATCACGGGACGACGGAGTTCCTTCCTCCTGCGGCTGTGTAGTTAAAGTTTCTCCTTCCCCTGGCGTCCATTCCCGTAGGAATTGTCGGACATCCTCTCTCGGTTCTCCCTGTTCCTCCTTGACTGCATTTACGATTATTCCCCGAGACAACCAATCTGCCACTACATTCTCCTTCCCCGGCTTATAAATAATCTCCATATTAAATTGGCCTAGAAGCTCTTTCCATCGAGTGTTGCGCGCGGAAGATTTTTTCAGTTTCCCGACCCACTGGAGAGGCCGGTGGTCCGTATGGATCCTAAATCGCCTCCCAAACACGTACGGTCGGAAGTGCTCCAAAGCCCACACAATCCCCAACAGTTCTCTACAAGAGCACTGTACCGCGATTCTGCGTCCGTCAACTTTCTACTACCGTACGCCACTGGGGGTTCTCCCTGCTCACTCTTCTGCGAAAGTACCGCCCCCAGCGCGTATTCACACGCATCCGTAGTGATCGTAAACTGTCTGCTAAAATCTAGAAACGCAAGTACCGGTTCTCGCTGCAAACTTTCCACACACCGTTTGATGTTATTTTCCATGGCCGGCGTTACCAATATTCGGCTACCCTTTTTTAGGAGGTTGTTAAGAGGGACCACTTGCTCCGCCATCTCCAGTACGAAACGTCGGTAATAGTTAAGAGCCCTCAGCAACCGCCTGATCCCTTTTATACATCTCTTGGAACTGCCATTCGTTGAAGTGCCTCTACTTTGTGAATATCGGGTTTGACGCCATCTTTCGAGATGATATGTCCCAGGAAGCTGATCTCCTTCTGGCCTTCCCTGACACAGAAACGGGTATCCCCCTATTATGATATCCCATCGACCTGCAGTACTCTTGACTCTCTCGCCCACTTTAGCCAACAAATCGCAATCTATAATCGCTTTATATCCCCGAGGTGCTCTTGACCACATGGACCGTAATCGAATCCGCTACTCCCCACCGACTCAACCCCATACTTGCCTCCCCTTCGACGCTACAGGACCCACTCAGGGTGATTAATTTGCACTTACATACCTTTACCTGGGGTGTTTCCTCTCCTTCAATCAGCCTCTCCAACACCCCACTGCACAAGATGGTATTTGAACTCCCTGTGTCGACAAGGCACAGCACTCCTCCCACGCAGATGATAGGCAGACCGCCACACTTTCCCTTAACGCTACAACTCACCAACATGCGGCCGCCTCTCCCCTGGCACACACCTCAGATTTCTTCCTGTCCTCTACCTTCGTCTTCCGCTCGCCTCCCTCCTCTTCTTACCTTTTCGAAACCTTTTTCACCTCCCTCCAACTCTGTCTCCAATGTTTCGGCCGACTCTGTCTCCGATTCATATGATCTCCTTGAGATTCTTCTTCTTGTCCAGCCGGCCTCCTCGACTCCCATCCTAGCTTCCTCTTCTCTTGCGCTGGCGTACATCATTTCTTGCGCACAGTCCATGAAAGTGCGATCTCAGGGCAAGCCCTCTCGTTTCCCTGTCTCCCTGGCTAACTGCACTTTTAGAATGGTGGACAAGAATCCCATAATCCCTTGCACCTCCGCTATGCTCCTTGTCTCTCTCATCTTATCCGTAATTTGATTGAAACAGGCGAGGAGGACTCCAGCGAACTGATTATAACTTATATATAATTAAAATAATGGCCACCAGAGTAATTGAAACAAGTACTTCAGTTTGACGCTGATGTAAATAGATAGTAACATTAGATTAATAATCCCAAGTATTTATGTCAAGAATAATTTTATTCTTAAGTTTCTGATTGAAGTTTCTTCCTCAAGCTAGTTGAGAAATGGTTCTTTACAATTTAACTTATTTATTTATTCATGAAAATTCCTTGGTATTTGGGAAAATTTCATGAGTGTTTATACTCGAAACGAGACATTCTGACTCAATTTAACATACAAGACAGAATTTCAGATATTGCGTTTTTAATTCTTGAGGAATATATGTCTTGTGGCAAATGACATAATACGAAGATGTTTATATTATTTTCCAAGTTTATCGAACGAATGTTAAAGTGAATAAAGATTTATTTTCTTAAGTGATAGAATCTTTTTCGGAGAAAGAGTGAAAGAAGCTCTAGCATTTATTGTAGATCATCTAATCATCTGACATTTCTCCTAAAATCTTGGGCCCATAATTAATGTGTAAAGAAACATTTTCCAATATGAACATAATTAAATTTTAGTTGAAAAACTTGGATTTAATCAATTTTCTTAGAAGATTATTCTCATTAATTAAATTCCTTACCACTTAATTGAATATTTTTTATATAATATTTAAATAAATGTATATGTGCCTTTGGTAAAATGGTGATTTTTTTTTCACACTAGAGCATAAAGTTTACAAATTTCTGATCTAAGATAAAGACGACAGGTATATTCTTTAGAATAAAAAAAAAAAATACAAAATAGTGTTTATTATAAAACAATTTGTGTGAGTAGTGAAGTAAAGAACGAAACTAACATGGGACTGCATACATTTTCCTGGGAAAATATTTTTCTGATTAGTTAGTTATGATATTATTTTTATATTTTATAATTAAATAAGACATACTTAATTTCCATTATAGAGCAGTACCAAATAGGGCTGTGGGAGCTTGAACAGCAATGGAATGTGTTGGGGCAGCACCTATTTGAAGAGCAACAAATCAGGGTGAACATTTTACTTCAGTCAATTTCCGATGCTATGACTACATAGTTGTCCATAGATTCGTTACTTAGAACAGGAGCTGCAATATCGACCTAGGTAAATAATCAGGGTACAGATATCATGTTTATTTATAAATGAATATCTAAAACGGAAAGAAATTACTTGCAACATGATGAATAAGCCTTGCAAATGTATGTGTTTCCACTGGCAATACCTCTGTTCCATCTTCAGGACCACAAAAACTTTTAAAATAAACCTTTATCTTATTTGGTATAAAAATTTAGCAGCATTTATGTGATTTTTCACTACCACGTTCTATGCATATGAATTGATGGTTATATAAATAAGTATATTAAGGGTCTATGTTAGAAAATGGCTGAAATAGGTTGTTCATTAGAAGATGTAGATCGCCATCCTGATCACGATATTCCTGGATTTTTATTGCTATAACAGTTGACTCCAAGTCCAGAGCTGCCCTAGCGCAGTTTCTTCGGTGTTAAACTTACCGTCATCCGTTCAACGTAGCCCATTTCAGTTATGCTACCCAGAGATGCTTTAGCACATATTGCAGTTTTACAAAATTGGACACATTATACACAGTATCATCATTGGATAATAAAGCTACTCTAAAGCTGCGAAACTGTATACAGATTATACATAACAGGGGTGATCCGTCACAGGATAGCGCAGAAGATAGCATGCTAAGCGCACAAAAGAATATATGTGACCGTCTTGGCAAGGCCAGACAGAGGATTGATAGCTCCAGGACTAGATAGCTTCTGTTATCCTCAAGAATATTTCCCCTTATTTTGAGGAGGACATGCTGGAGATATTCAACGAGTGTTTAAATAAGAGGAACTTTCCAAGCAAGTGCAGAGGTGCAGACTTGAGACTGCTCTACTAGGGAGTTGGCAAGAATAAGGAAACGTTAAAACTCTACCGACCTATATGCTGTCTTCTCCCAGTTGCCAACAAAGCTTATTGGATATTGGAGCTGGATAGAGGGTTCCTTGTCACGGCATACGTCGACGGTCTGGCAGTGATCGTGGTTGAGAATTTCAACGTTAACGGTTGAAGCACAAAGGGGCGCTGGTCTCGTTGGAGAATGGTGCAGGTGGAGGAAGTTGAATATGGCCTAAGCTAAGACTAATGGTCATACTCATAAGAACCTCAACTGCTAGGGCTATTCCTGTCATCCTAGACATCCAATGAGAGAGGATTATACCGGATGAGGA
This sequence comes from Halyomorpha halys, assembly GCF_000696795.3. Classification (NCBI taxonomy): domain Eukaryota; kingdom Metazoa; phylum Arthropoda; class Insecta; order Hemiptera; family Pentatomidae; genus Halyomorpha; species Halyomorpha halys. Next base: position 113,246 of record NW_027106725.1, read on the forward strand.
GGTAACGTACTTCAGTGTGAGGATAAGAAGACGATTTGGCGCCACTCCTCACCTGCTGTATTTAAGGGATAGGTTGACCCTATAACTCAAGGGATTGGGGTGCGTTCTGGGGAATCACCCTGCCGTGATGACCATTACAATAGTTTTAAAGGTACAATAGAGACAGGTGTTTTCTTTACATTAATAAGAAAAATACAAAATATTGTTTATTACAAAACAATTTGTGCGAGTAGTGAACAGAAGAATGATACTAACAAGGGAGTGCTAAAATTTTCCTGCAAAAATATTTTCCTGATTAGTTAGTTATGTTATTATATATAAGTATATATTACAATGAAATATGAGTAATACCTGACTTCCAGGAGACAGCAGTACCAGGTAGGAATATCACTGTGATAGGCTGAACAGCAACTGAGTCGGTTGGGGCAGCACTTATTTGAAAAGCAATGAACCAGAGTGAATACTTTACTTCAGTCTCTTTGCGGTGCAATTACTGCATCGTTATCTATGGCTGGATTACTTGAAAAATGAGCTGCAATATCGACCTAGGTAAATATTCAGGAAACGGATATCATATTTATTTATAAATGATTATCTAAACAGAAAGAAACTACTTGCAACTTGATGTATAAGCCTTACAAATCATAGGGGTTGTAGATTAATCGGCGTAACTAACATATATTTATCAATTATATATTTTCTTGACATCTTTATAACATATGTTTCTAGAGGCACACCCTATTTTCCATCTTCAGAACCACAACAAATTTTAAAATAAAACTCCATCTTATTTGTCATAAAATTTATCAAAGCCAGTTAAATTTTTTTAATTTCAAAACCTATCGCTAAGATCAGGTTCATGATGGTATTAGCCTAGTTGTTTCACACACAGTCACATGCAAGAGAGACTCTTTTTCTTTCGAATCGAAGGACCTTGATGAACTGACGGTGGCTGACGAAGTGAATAAAGCACTCCTAAATCAAATTGATGGTGCGGAAAACATTTATTTTTGTATGGTTAAGTCACTGCGGTTATGGTGGCACACAGACAGCAGTAGTTGTATTACCTAAAGAACTGGTAAATATAATATAAATTTAAGGGATGAAGTTTCTCATCACAGATGCTTCCGATGCTTCCACTATGGTCATTTGGCGAAATATTACAAGGGACCAGACAGAACAAAACTCTGAGATGTGGCGAAGTTGGTCATCCACCAAAAGAATGTACTGCCGAATCGCACTGCCTTCTTTGTTCTGAAAGAAACAGCAGGCACCCGACAGACTAATTTAGTTGCCTAATCTACCAGCGTGTGGTTGAAGCAATTACTAAGCATCGGAAATGAGATTTTTACAGCGAAACCTTAACCATTGCGAAGCTGCGCAGGACATGCGGGTAGAAGGACATCGACGTTGCTGTACTATGCGAGCAGTATAGAGATCTTGATGGGCCCTGGATGAAAGACCTTAATGGTCGTGCAGCTATTTGGGTCAGAAAGGACCACTTTATACAAAAAGTCCAATCGATTCGAAAAAAAGGATTTGTGTGGGTTAAGGTCAGAAACGTCTACATGCCTACAAAGTTAAATGCCGGGATAATTATTGGCACGTTAGTGATCGATATACCCATAGTGATCATGAACCCTTGATGATGAAATGAAAAAGACCAGAAGTCAGCCAGTAGCAGGTTGGAACCAATGATCCTGATTCATACAATGCTTCAATGACTAGGACTCATAAGAGAAATCAACACATGTCAGTGAACTAATAGACCGAGGAGATCGCTGTCCTCCGGCGATCTGGTCTTCGTGCCAGAAGTTTGGCCCAGCGAGATAGAGGTTGCTTATTTTATGAGACTTGAAAACAGGATCATAAACAAGCTAAAATGAACCTAGTGAAAAAAAATAAAAGAAAGTAAACGTAACCTCTGGGAAAAGCTTTGTGAGGAGGTCTATGAAGATACATGGGGAAGGTCTAACAAAATTATTATAGCCAAACTGAAAAGTTGGAACGTGTTGCACCCTACTTTTCCTCAAATGTTTGAAAAATAGTGGAAGTGTTTTTTCAAAATGTTCGGAAGTGCTTTTTGACAAAATTGTGATGGCGGATCTTGAACTAATGCCAGAAATCACAGACGAGGAACAAAACATGTCATGCAGGAAAATAGCGGACTCCAAGACTCCAGGTCTGATTAGTGTCGCTAATGTTGCTTTCGAAATGGCTATTTGGTTAAGGCTAGAACTCTTCGTGGACGTGTACAACTCTCATTGAAGGTATATTTCCAACACAGTGGAAGAAGCAACGTTTTGTGCTCCTGCCAAAGGGAAAGGGACCCTCGGAAGACCCCGCATCTTATCGTCCAATATGTCTTTTTTCCGAACCCTATAAAAAAACAGAAATAAAATGTGAATTAGTAGTGCATTACTGTCTAAGAAAGAAAAAGTAATTCGTATTGATCCAATATGTCGTTTACAGGTTGATTAACTTCAGTGAAGTTTCCTAAGATTCTGTCTTTGTCCTTCATTATTTGGTATAATTATAGCCAATTCATTAGTCACTTGGGTTGCTTGAGGTATTGATTATCGGATAATCCTCGGGCTCCTTCACTGTCGTTTACAGGTTGATTAACTTCAGTGAAGGAGCCCAAGGATTATCCGATAATCAATACCTCAAGCAACCCAAGTGACTAATGAATTGGCTAGAATTATACCAAATATTGAAGGACAAAGACAGAATCTTAGGAAACTTCTGGCTAATGTAGCCAGGTCCACACTTTTGTACACAGCATCAATCTGGGCGGAAGCCTGCCTAGTGCAGTCATATTTCCTTTAAGCTATTGGAGTGTATCGAAGAAGTGATCTGCATGTCGCTCGAGCTGTTCGCACTGTATTCTACGATGCTGTGTGCGTCATCGCAGGTATGTCTCCGGTAGATCTGATCTATGCATACAATTGATGTTCAAGTAAATAACATATATTTAGGGTTTATGTAATTAATGGCTGATATAGGTTCTGCATTAAAAGATGTAGATCGCCATCCTGCTCACTGAATTTCTCTATTTTGGTTGCTTTAACAGTTGCCTCCCACTCTTCCATATTCAGAGCTGCCATTGTGTAGCTTTTTAGGTGTTAAGGTTACTATCATCCGTTCAACGTAGCCCGCTCATTTGAGTTTTACTACCCAGAGATGCTTTAGCATATCAAGCTTTTTAACTAGGTTGGCAACCTCAAGGCTATAATATCTATTCGCTGTTCTCCTTGACTGAACCATACATTCCTTTCGTAAACTAGTAGTTCGTTGGTTTTCATCATAACATTTCGTCTAACGTTCAAAACCGTTAATCAGAAGTAGTATATAAACTGTTTTACTTTTTCCTGATGTTGCAAGTGTTAGTTGAAAGCTTTGATCATCTAAATATGCCTAATCTGTAAATATGCCTCAAAATGCACTTTTAAGCAACTAAATCTGTAAATATTTTCCTGAGGTGGACTCTCCTTGATCTTTGAAATAACAATTGGGGTCGTCCTCACATAGTTCAATTCCTTGTTTAATGTACCACAGATTTCTATGGGTTGGATCCAAACTGTACTAGGCTGCATGTTGGAGAAGTAGGCACCCGGACGGATGCGGACCATGAGGGCTGGACCTACCGGATGGATATTAGTGGATAAGGTGCAGATCCATCTCAAAGTGCATATAAAAATGTACTCCTTTAAAATAAATGATACCCCTCAAAATAATTATAAATAAATAAAGCCTGAATAAAACAAAAAGAAGATTATTGGCAGCAGAGGCATGAGTAACTCTAGCCCTGCTGCCAAACCTCGTATGGCCGAAATGTCAATGAGCGTGACAAAATGATTGATGACAGTTGGTTTAAATTTAACTCATAATGCAAATTTTTTCAATGAATTGAAATGAGCTCCTCACACCCGCAGATCAGGCAGACGTTCTATCTGACTACTACCTACAACGTGACAATGCACGCACCGTCACTGTATACCACCACCAAGCCCAGACCGAAAACATACAAAACACCATTTTCTCAACATACAAAGACCTGACTGCAACAATGAGGAAAACAAAGGGAAACAAGTCCACAGGAAAGGACAACATATCGTATGTCCTACTCAAACAGCTTCCCAGAAAAGCCCAAATGTTTCTCCTTAACATATATAACTCCTGCTCTC
>NW_027106725.1:118822-136301 GCF_000696795.3 Halyomorpha halys
TGCGATACAACACGAGGAGGCCCCTCACCTCCGGACTCAAAATAGCTCCTGAATGGATAACACATATGCAAAATTAAATATAAAACAGGTAACCTTAAAATACCAAAGGTAGTAAAAGGTAAGACACAACACGAATTACTTTTCTTTCTTGCACAGTAATGCACTACTAATTCACATTTTTATTTATGTTTTTAGAGGGTTCGGAAAAAAAAAAAAAAATTTCAAATTAGTGCTAACTTGACAACTAATCTCTTGTCAGAAGTGAAAAGAAGTTTCTATAATTTCGATATTCTCAACACTATCAAAAAAACAGTCATAGAATGTACACATTTTTTCGATTCATACCTATAAACTTTCTAGTTATCTATGCCCGTTTGAAATTGTTGAATTTTTAGCGGTAATACTGGTATTTACTTGTCTGCATCAACTTAAATCAAAAGAGAACAGAGTGTTATTATTATAAAACCCTGTTAATTCGTTCAAAAACAAGAAATAAGATGAAAATGTGGGGAAAATATGGGATATTTTGAAAAGAGTATTGATTGTTTTAGTAATAAAATATAATGAGTTTAAGAACAGCCATTAGATAAGTAGGAAACCTGATAATGCCTGAGATAGATAAATTGAAAATAGGATTTTCTAAAGGCGCAAAATTGATAATTGGTCATAATATCATTCAAAATATTTTACCAACTTGGGAATACTGCGTAGCTCATTCCTTCTAAGATTTATTTATGAAGAATATATCTCATTTATAATTTGATATTTCTTTCCCCCCTCTCCAATCCCCCAAAATTGGACAGTATTTTCTCATGTTAATAAAATTTACAGTGTTCCACTTGAATTACGAATGTGTAAGCGGTTATTCAGGTTGAAAAAAAAATTATTATGCAAATAAATGTAGCATTTAGCCACAGATCAAATAATTAAAATTTATATTATAATAATAATAGTCGATTATGCTCAGTTACGCTCGAATCAATTCAACATATCACTGGTGGATGTGGAGTGCTGGCTGGTACTGAATATCTGCAGAGGAACAACAATGTGGCCAAAATTTTGTATCAGGCTCTGGCTGTGAAGTACAACCTAATTGAAGATAAGAGCCCTTATTACAAGTACCACCCAAATTAACTCCTCCAAAAAGGTTCTCTCAGGCTATATTGGGATGAATCAATTATTACAGACCATACAGTACGCCATAATAAGCCAAACATCCTCCTTATAGACCTAAGAAAAAAGAAAGCAGAACTTATCGATGTTGCGGTCCCCAACGATAATAATATAAGCTCCACTGTGGATGAAAAACTGAGAAATACCAAGAATTGGCGATAGAATTGAAAAAAAATATATAAATTGGTGTTACTACTACTCCATTCATAATATCAACGAATGGTGTCATCAGCAGTGGCAGGCATGTATGGTTTAGGGGTGCCTATAGATGTGCTAAGAGAGGCTCAACAGTCAGTTCTCACAGACACTGCACGTATAGTGCGAAAAGTTTTAAACATTTGAATCAAAGGAAAAATAAATAAAAATATAAAGGTAGTTGGATTTATAGGTCCCCCACCTCAGATATTCAACCTGCAAAAGGGAGAAATACAGCCAATAATAATAATTTTAATAATATAATTATAAAATAATTTCAAAAAATTATGGACATACAAACAATTTGAAAACTCAGTGTATTCTAAGTAGCTTGCGAAAAACTAAATCTTTAAATGTCTTTCCTGATTGATAAGAACATAAGTCTCAAATTTATAATCTGCTTCTAAGGTCCAACAGATATCTGGAACGCTGGAAGAAACAGTAAACTCCGGAAAGCATTTGGACTTTATGGGAAAATTTCCTTCATTATATATCCAATAGGAATATAGGAAAATAAGATTTTCCAACCTAAAGTGCTAGAGTTCCCGTTGGTTGTGATAAAAGTGATCAGGAATTGCGCAAGTGTTATCATGTTGAAAGGTGAAAAAAAAATAATAACTAATACGCATAAGCAGTGAAATCCCTTATAATCTTGTAATTTTATTATTATTTTTTCATCAGTATTAGCGATAACATATAATTCTTATTGTTAGATTTATTTTACTAAATATGAATTTACTAAACAGAGACATTGGTGGTAACTCTCATAAAGTGTTATTAATATTTAATGACGTAATTAAGTAACCAGATGTAAGAGTGTGGTAGGTCAGTCGGTAAAGTCCAAGTTCGACGGTGACAGTGATATTACATGTACGGTAGATGTATGTCACGTGGAAATAGGACTTAGGAGAGATATCACCAGTATTTATAATAAGAATTATTTCGGTCTTACCTTTCTGATTAAAGTTTCTTCCTCAGGTCTGTTCGGGCGGGGATGAGAAATGACGATGCATCAGATTGAATATAAAAATATGAAAATCTTTATTACAAGCCATGAAGGGTCAGGGATTCTGTTTCTTAAACAACGGTAGAGCAAGGAGGTGATTAAGCTGAATATAAAAATAAATCAAAATACTTCATTGCTCTAAGGAATCCAAATTTCTGGCCGTTTTTACGGTTAGAGCGGTTTTTTCTTTCAAATACTTTATTTTATAGTACGAAAAGGTATAAAATGTTTTTACTTATACTTAAAAAATTATTGAGAGTTTCGTCTGTATATTTTTGTTCCTAAATTGTTTGTTATTTTAATATATTAATCGTAACATATTTATGTTTAAAAAGATAAAAAAAGAGTCATCTCGAAAATTGAGTTGAAAAAGTTTATTTTTTAATTTAACAAGATTTTTTAGAAAGGAGTTAGCTCCTCATGGCTGACCCTGGATGTTTTCAAGCTGCTGACTCATGATGAATGCAATAAAGAAAAGTAGGTAGATGAAGGTGTTTTAGGAAAATATATACGCCTTATATCAGAGCTATATGAGGCTATTGCAGAGAGCCTAAAAAAGACCCAGGAAGACTTGGGATAAAGGGCTGAGAGAGGCCTCTTAGCAAACTAGGTTTGGAATAGAAAAGGAGTAGGCAGCTAGCACAGAACCAGTATCTAAAGATCAAGTTCTATTGAATAGCAACTAATAATTTGGTGAGTAGCATACTGTGCTGGGTCAAGGCAGATCAACAACAGGAACAACAAAATTCACCTAGGAGTCAATCCATTGATTTTTAGAAGTTCAAAAGTTGGACTTTCAAAAATTCAAAAGCGTTTATGCATTACTTTCGAAATATTTGTGGATAAAGCATTTGAAGGTGAAGTAATGAATAGGCTATAGTTTATTATTATTTTCTAATGTTTTTTTACTTTGGATGAAAACATGTCACATTTTCAACGATCTAAAATTAATTTATACGAAAATAAGATCATGATAAAAATATAGGGCTTATAAAAAATATTGAACAAATAATTTTTCAAGCTTTTGACGTTGAAAATACCTAATATAAATAATTTTTACCTATATTTATATTACAGATATTTAGATATAAATCTTATTTATAAACACCTGATATCAATCACATTTTCACAAAGTTAATTTGTTTCATACTATTGATAATTATTTTATGTATTTAAGAAAAATATTTATAGTATTTATACAAGATTTCGACGTTGTACGACATTGTTCGACCATCAGTCATAATCAGAAAATATATCTCAAGAACTCTATGGAATATTTTCAGTAAAAACTTGATCTCGCATCCTGTTAAACGAGACCCAATTTGCAAGATCAAGCGGGGAATGAACACTTGAAATGAAAAAAAGATTAAAATGAAAATTTTATGGTTTAATAAGATAAATATCCTTCCGATCGTATGCCGATGTCAAAAATTTAGTCACTTAATGCTGACAACATTCGAAATCAATTCAAAATCAAACCCACACAACATATCACAGAAATAAAACAAGATTTTTCCGTTTATTTGCTTTATATGTCGGATTGTAAATTGTCTGATGCTGAGGTGAGATTTTCTCTGATTTGTGAAATCTTTACTCCTGATGCCCTGGATCTCTTCTAGTTTGCAGGATTATCCATAAAAGGTAGCAACTCGTTTTGTAATAAACTTTCTTTCGTAAATATGTATACATTTTTTTTATTATTCATTATATTATTAAACCAATTATACAATAGCATTTATTATAATATAAGTTGTACGAAGAATGATACTAGCAGGCGAGTCCCAATATTCTCCTGTAAAAATATTTTCAGATTAATAAATAATAATTTTTTTAATTATACATGTATACTTTTTACAGAATTAAATAATACCTAGTAAATATGCAGCAGTATTCATCAATGGTATCAGAATCCTTGCCTTTACAGCATGGATAAACGTTGGGGCAACACGTTTTTGGACTGCAACGAACCATGAAGAATTTTTCACTCCAGTTTCTTGCATGTAAAATATCTTTAGGGTTCTCCGTTTGTGCGTTCATTGCAATAGGAGCTATAATGAAGGGCATAGTGAGTGAACATCGTATGTTTTTCCAGAAGATTGAATAAAAGAGTAAACGGCTATACGCAAAAGGCTGTATAAAACCTGCTAACTTAGAACTTGGCTACTTTATTTAAGATTAACCTAAATTTTTTCCCCACTAAATTGTCTTTCTTAAGCAACACATCAAATTTTTGACAAATCTACAACTGTCCAATGAAATTAAAAACAAATTATATATATAAAACTAACAACATAGTATACATGGATGGCAAATCGTTTCCGAAAGTAAACACTTTCATATACTCGGCTCCAAAATAATATCAATGAATGATCAACGGACTGAGATAGGCCAGCGTATAACAAGCACGAACAGAGCCTTCTTATCTCTCCAGAAAATACAGAAATACCAAAAAATCTAAAGCTAATTGTGTCTAATACCATGATAAAACCAGCGTGACCTGGGTTCAAACTGCTACCATAGAAAGCAGAATCGATATATTTGAACAAAAAGTCCTGCGTATTACTGCAGAAGCGATCTGGGATCAGAACCTTAACAGAAGAACTAACAGTGAACAATTTGCAAAGACTGCTCAGTCAGTGGCTTGTACTATGAAGGCAAGTTTCGACGAATCTTTTCTGCATAAAAGCTTCCTTAAGAAACTGTCTTCGACACATATCGTAAGTCAAAGCGAATAAATAATTATCCATTCTATAAACATTAGTAATGAGATTTATATAATGAGAATACTAAAAAAAACATTACACTGGGCTTCAGAGTACGTGTCCCTTTTTAGTTAAAAACCAATAACAGCAGTTGATATAAAAACTATTTCGCTCTAAGATTTGCTAATTATGTTATTCATTTGAGAAGAATTTGAGGCGATTTATTGTGGTCAGCCTCAACATCAATAGCTGAGGTATTCCAGTTGATTGCAGATGCCACAGGTTGTGAATAATACAAGTTTGTAAAGCTTTACTATTCGCAACACTGACATGCACTTCTCGGTATTAGATTTTTAATAAATTCAAAATCAGAAACTGAAAAAAAAATGGATCTCAGTTCTATTGTATACATATGTTTTTACGCCAAGTGTATGTATTTTAATGGCTTCAGTGACAAAAACATCATAAAGTTTGTTACCTCATATAGCAAATATATTTGGAAAACATCTTCAATCACGTCAATTCAAGCACAATTGTCTAAAAATCGTCCTTTTATGGATCTGCAATTTCAAATGGTGCAAATTAATTTCTCAGTGGCCTTCGATGCCGTCTCGCGCAGTCCAGTTTGCCAGCGGTTTTAATTTTAAATATACAGAGCAACTGTATTCGATTTTGGGATCTTTTATCTGTGAAATTTGATAGTCTTAAAGGACAGCAATAATGCTTACACTTCTAGTATTGTTGGTGCCAAGTACCGAAAAGCTGATGAAACTGCTTTTGCAATTGATATAGTTACCGCTAGTAGCTGCCTAATCCTAGTATAGCGCTAAGCCAAGCTAAAGTGGCAGCTCAAATAATTATTAACCAACTAAAGAAGTCAAATATTGACGCTGATGTAAAAAAAAAAAACTATAATAAGAACATCATCTTTTTATTTCAAAAATAGAAAAAACTTTCAGCTAAATGGATACTCGAACAATATTTCAAAGAAAATTACATGTCATGGCATATCATTAAACCGACACATGACTTTTTTCGTTCATTTTAATTAAAAACTAAAGTGAGTAGTTAAAAACTACAAAAAGGCACCTTATTTTATCATTATCACTTATTAAGCTCAAGGATCTTGCCTATGATTTACAAATGCCAATATTAAAAATAATTTATGTACAGCTCAATTCATGGTTTATCTATAATTCATAAAGAAATAACAATAATTGCTTACCATAAAGTCTACTATGATGCCCGTGGGTTGTCAGTACACCGATTAGAACTAGAACATATGTCAGCATGTTGAAGGCTGACAAACAACTGATAACTGATACGGAGATTTGTATTTAAATCCTTTCTATACTTATAATTTATGTTATTTTTTTTTTTTTATCTTTTCTTTTGTCAAACTTCTAAACACACAAATATTCATTTTTTTATCGCATTTTTTCCAAAATTAGAAAAAAAAGTACTTGAAGAAGTTTGTCGGGGGGTGCGGTCAGCAAAGAACAACATAAATAAACAAAACCATATTTATTTATTTTATGACGACGTTTCGACCTGAGTTTCAACCCCTGATGAAGGTTGTGGCGTAGAGGGAAGATTGGTAACTGACCAGGTCGAAACGTCGGCATAAAATAAATAAATATGGTTTTGTTTATTTATGTTGTTCTTTGCTGACCGCACCCCCCGACAAACTTCTTCAACCATTAATCTACGGTCAACTATCTACACCTCATTAAAAAAAGTACTTAGTAATGTACATAGACGATTAACATCAATATAGAAAAAAACTGAAGAAGTTGCATCTGTGGCTTTCCCATTCTTATGTTACCATCAAATAATTATTCATTTATTTTATTTTTTTCATTCTTTGTATGAAAAAAAAATTCTTTTATTTTAGACTTCTAGAATCTTCACATCAGTAACAAGTCCACGAAGCCTGAACTAATTTATCGTTTTAATCCTCTAACCTAGCTTATAGTAAAGCTTACTTCATGTGAAGATTATTTTTTTGTAATATTATTTTAAATTAATATTTAAATCATATAATATATTTCTCATATGGACGATTCATGGACTGGACGAATCAAATGACAAACATTTGTAATGTCTTAATATTTTTTCGTAAGCATTACATCACATGAGCATAGAATGATATATAACATATTCACATGTATCACCTATCAACCAGTGTTACATTTAACAAGACAAGAGCATTATATCCAAAATTAACGTGGAGAAGGTACAAATTAAAAAAAAAAATATATATATAATTAAAAATATATATTTCATACATTCCCATTTGCTTTACAAATTATATACAAAATTCCAATGTACTTCGTTTAACTGGAAAATAAATAAATAACAATTATTTCAAATAACATAGTAACAAAATATTTTTAAACAATTGATAAATGATAGTTTTGTTTTTTCAAGGAAACTTTTTTTCTTGGTAGTGTTAGATATTTGATTTTTTTTTCACATATTTACAGTTTTTCTGTACATATTTTAAAAAATTTTCCATAAGCCAGACGGCATTGTAAAAAATAACTAATCGTTATATGAGCATCTTGTTTTCAATACCTTCTGAATAAGCTGATGGATTAATGATTATGAGTGGATATGGTTTTAACAGATTTTTCATTTATACTATTCATCATTGAAGCAATATAATAAATACAATTACATACAATAAATACAGTATGATATTAAAATTATTTTTGGTTTTTGAAGTGATGTTAGCGTATAAATGCAGTCAATGAACCATGATTGGAAATAAATTCAAAAAATTGAAAATGTTTCAATGTAATTACATTTGCTTTAAAATATTCATAAATTTTAATTTGATGAGTTTAAATTTTTACAATTCGATTACTCTTGTATTTTATTTATCTGATAGGTGAGGTATCTCATTTCAATTACCATTGTATACTAATTCAAATTATTAAATATTTCACTATGACTTAATGTTTTGTTATTTATAGCGCCTAAAATTTAAAAAAAAAATTTAAAAAAAAGCTTATTCGGCAGTTTTTAGTAGATCAAGATTTATTTGCTAGATTATATTTCTTCAATCTATCACTTTCCTATTTATAGAGATCTGTGTACGTAAAATTTTAGTTAGAACTATTGCATGACTAAATCATATCACAAGTAAACTAAGCCATCCTGTACCGAAGATATCCTTTTCGTAGGTAAAATCCTCACCCTTCCTTAATCTAGTCCTTATTTATCCTTTGACTGGTGATAGAGGATGGCTTAAGTAATGATATATGAACACTGTATCAGTTGAGTCAAATTCATCTCAATGATAGTGTTCATATTTTTTTGGGTTCTTTTTCTTTTTCCATTTCGATTATCTCGAATTTCACCTTCTTCTTTTCTTCTTCTGGATCGAAGATTTGGACATCTTTCACATAGTACCACGCCATTAGGGCAAATATCAATCCTACAGCAAGAAATCCTGTAACAATAAATTAGGAAATGAGTAACAGACACTTATTTCTTCTCCTTTATGAGGAATATATATCAGGGTGATTTTCAAATAAAGGGCAATTTTCTAGTTTCGATTGAATAAAATGGTATACAATGATCGATGTAGATCTATGTTGGTTATAATACTGGCCTTAGGAAATAGTTCATCCATTCTGATAACATAAGAATTAATTGTATTGTAATGTTTTAATAAAGTTCTAATTGACATAAGGTCTTCAATTCTCATTGCCGTGGCAGTTCGGCAGTAACATTTTTAAATTTAATTAATTTTCATACATCAGTAGACCTAAACTAACGATAGAAAACAAAGAAACTTTAATAAATTCTTTTATAAAGGTTATTTAAAATCTAATTATAAGAACCTCCTAATTTTTTTTAAGTCCAGGAATCTGAATAAGTTCCTAAAAGTGACATTGGCGACCTCTTTTCCTTTCACAGGATCCGGCCGAAAAAGAAATAATAACTGTTTAATAAATTCTGAATTACCATTTTAATTAATCCTTTTTTGTTAAAAAAAAATTAATATCCTATTCAGCAACAACAAAAGATTCATGATCCCTATAAAACGAGACTTCAAAATTAATAATTAGACAGTAGATCAATATTAATTGATTTTCCATTGTTCATTTAATCATTGCCGTGGTTGTTTATGGCCTCATTGTCATGGGAAGTTTTCGGCCTCGATAATTTGTGCAATAATTTCAAACTAAACTAGCATTAGTATTATCTGCGTTTAAAATTAGCCTGATTTCTTGAATAAATCATCAAGAATCCATATAAGAATTAAATAAGATTTTTTTTTAAATTGGTACCTGAAAATGTCCCGTTATTTAAAAATCATCCATCAAGATTTTTAAACAAGGGGAAACAATGATTCTATAAGATTTAAAGAAAAATGGTAAATTATATTCAAATTATTATAATGTAGATGACATTGGGTGTTTAATCCATTAACTTACCTCCTGCATTGGCGTTGATGAAGAACCTCATCTTTTGAGCATCGTAAAGCCAACAGTTACCTTTTGACGTACATGTTTTACCCCAGACTAAGCATGTGCTGTCTATAAAAATATTTTAGGTTAATTATTTAGATATTTTTATTGATTAAAACAATTAAAACTTTAGATACACTTACCTATAACCCTACCGAAGAATATGGGGGCTGGGATGAGTGCAAAGATTGTTATCATCGTCATACCGAAACCCATAGCCACAGTTTTGTCTCGCTCTTCTACGCTCCTGCAACAGACACCGTTGTATTTAATAACAATTTTATGACAAAGAGTGTTGTATGCTTACTCGAAATGAACCAAATAAAACAATTATGATTTGATGATTGTCTTTGAAAATTACTGTTAGCAACATTTGTAGCATTCATGAATAAAAATCCTGTTATTTATATGATCTGATTAGTACAATTAATTTAGGATTGAAATGTGTATATTTATCTTATAACTTATTTTCTTATAAAATTAATTATAGCAAGTAATAAGCCTCTAATATAGTAATGTTAATTAAACAGATAAAAGTATCTTGGTAATTAAAAATAAAGTTGAAAAAGGAAAAAGATTAAAGTGGATTTGAAGGTACTGGTAATTTCCAAACCGCATATCGATAGTGTGACAAGGCAGTAGAATCAAATTTAAAACCAATTTTTTGGTTTCAAGTTGTAATGAATATTTCTGGTTATACTTTGTTAAGAATGTGAGATCTTTATTATTATATTTATCGTATTATGAAGTTTATTTTACCTAAACCAGCAAAATTGATTACCTAAGCAGGTTGTCATGAAGCATAATTCTTAACCCGGATGGGGTTATTAACAAAGTCATATGAAAAGGTTCTAGGGGAAAATTGTGTTAAAGGCTATTGAACTCTTTGGTTAAAGCATAGGCCTTCTTTTTGCTCCTTCTTCTATGGCTATGTCGGGAAGTAAAAATATAAAATTAACTGTTCTCCATAGATCCTCCAGACTTCAGAAAAGCTTGGGCCCAAGGTCTGTTGGTTGGGGCCATATCTGCCCCTGCATGCCTTCCACCAACTGGCAGCTTTGCAGAATGTGCTCTGTGGTTGGTTCATTTTGGCCATAAAGCATAGGCCTAGTCGCTAAATTATTGGAAGAGAGAAGCCGAAGTTTTACGATAGATATCGGCTGCCAGAGCTACTACCATCATGACAACTATGATATTTATCGTCCTAATAATACTGTCGTACTATCATCATCAACATACCTCATCGACACAATAAAGTTGGATGTTTGTGAAGTGGCCCCGAGAAGTTTCAGAATGCACACCACGACGAGGAACAGTTTAAATTGATCACTGCAATCCACAGGGCAAATCCCAGGCATTGCGATCTGAGGAAGTTGGATGCCGTTAGCATCGAATTCGTTGACGCATCCACAGTTGGAATATGCCTAGAACATGATAAATGAGAAGATAATTTAGATTTGATTAAGATGTAAACGTACAAATATTTTTAATTAAAACAACCAAGTGATAGTGTATTTTTTTCATACAGTTCGTCATTGTTTAATGAATATATAAGTAATTGACGATTTCCTATTATATTATTTTTTTTTCCTTATCTTTCTAACAATAGCAAAGTATTATTAATTCAAACATTTTGTTATGTGTTATAGATTTCGTTGGTTGATTACGATAAATATCAAATTGCAAGCTATAGATCATTTAATAAATAAAATAACATAATAATAAAATCATATTGACCAAAGTAATGAGTCATATTAATTAAGGGTAGTATGATCGTTTTAAGGTAAAAAATTAGTTTTATTTATTTTTTTAAAATTATGTTTCTAAAAATATTTACTGAAATTATTAATATCAGACCCTAATGTATTGGAAGTGATTCAAATATTTTTCTCTAATTTAAACGGGCTATGAATTGTAAATTACTGATGATAATTGCTACAATAACTATCTTTTCTTCACTTGGTGAACTCGAATTCGTAATATTTTAAATAAATATAAAAATATATATAACTGGATCTGAACATATATGTTCTTTAATTTATATATATTTAGCTCTTTATTATATTATATTCTTATAATATAATATTATATTATATTCTTTAGTCATGGTTTTTATATTTCATGATACTAATAATAATAATAATAATAATAATAATAAAGTACAAACTAATACTATTAGTTTTGTAGATTTATCTTAATTCAGTTACACAGACTTGTATATACAACAGTAACTTGTACTCTAGTATTTTTTAATTCCTGTAATATCACTAATAGTCATCCCTATCATGAAAAAAATAAGTATTAGTATTATTACCACACTAGTTTCTACACTTGTAATAATACTATTTGATTCCATTATGAAACAGGGCCCTGGTTGAACTTAGCTTAGTAAAAAAAACAAAAACAAATATGACTCGCCAGTTTCATCTTTCAATATAATTTTATTATTAAAAGGTCAATGGCCAATTAAATGGTTTATTAACCAATTTTATTCGTAAGCTTAAAAAATAACAAGTTACTGAAATATAGTTTGTTATTTTTATTTCGGTAAAGGTGTCTCAGAAGATAATATTCCTATTAGCTTCCTCTTTGTTTTTAATTTGATTTAAACATTTTTATAGCGTAAAGAAGTATGACTTACTGTTCATTGATTGCCGTAATTTAAAAAAAAAATTGGAAAAGTGTCAGTAATTTAAAAATATTTGCATTCAAAATCAAATTAGGCATTCGCTTATCAAATTTAAAAAAATAACTAATATTCATTTTCATATGAACTAAATTCAAGCCATTTCAGGGGAACATGATAGTAAGAAAACTAAAAAACTTAAATACGTAAATCTTGTCTTTTCATTCAAAAGAAATTGTACTGAAAATATATTTCTTTAAAATTTTAAAACAAAACCTATTTTCTAGGACTAACTGTATTTTTTTCAGTGAATAAAATAAAATGGTGATGATATTACTATTTAAGAACTTGTTAAACCTTCTAACTTACGATAGTGCCGTTGATGTGGATGGTGTCGTTGCAACCAGCGTGGCAGGGTGAGATGAAAGACTTGCCGTAGGCACAGACAGGGCTGTACTTGACGAAGTCGCAATGGCAATCAGCGTTACAGGCTTGGGTAGCGTTCAGTCTGTAAAATAGGATTAGTGAAATTTTTAACTAATAAAAGATAAAGGCTTGAAATATCTATTTGAACAAACAGCTTTATATATAAGATGTTCAAGCCTCGAATTGCATCATTTTTTTTTTTTTTTATAAAAGTAGTGAAAATAATAAAATGAAACTTAGTTTTAGATAGGGTTTTTTTTTAATATCAAATTTGTTATACCTACTTTATTTTCCAGGTCACATAATTTATTATGGAAAGGTATATTTTTAATGAAGGATCATAATTTCAAAATAATTTTATTTCTTTAATTTTTCCGACGCATCTTGAAGACGTAAAATGATAAAAAAAAAAAACAACCAAACTCCGACGATTTTTGCAGAAATGGAGAGAAAAAGTACGAAATCTTTTGAGCATTCAATTTCTTTTAAGAATAAGTCATCATAATTGAGGCAATAATTTATTGAAGTGGCAATTTACATGACCGGCTCAGAATACTTCTAATGACTAATTATAACGGGAAATTGACATTAAACACTGTTCTGTTTTTTACGCTTGTTCGATTTACACACACACACACACACACATTTAAAGGCACGTCGGGTCGGAAAAATCACTTATATAAAATGTTTTTAAAGTTACATTCTCTAATTTTCACTCTTGCACTTTATTTTCACTAGAATTCTTTATTGAAAATATCTTTTGCCATTAAAAATGTCAAAGTCCACACCTTTCCGAGTCTTTTATTTTATTATATGTAAAGAGAAACACCATAGAACTTGTACAGATAATCGTGTTTGTTGTATCACTTTGCATTGATATATATCTTTACAACATATCCATGTAGGTGATATCATTTTTTAAACTAAATGAAGCACTGATTTGAGGTCTCAAACACGTAAAAATGTGGTCCCACAATGTTGATTAATTACATGCCGAGAATACTTCAAGTGAAAATTGAAACACTGTGTTCAAATTAAACTTATATGTTTTCTTCTCAGTGTATTATCACCTGAATCAACATGTTTTAATTGAAATATTGACTTACTCTCCGGTGACTGAAATGTCTCCTTGCATATCGTTGACGGCACAACCAAGGAAGTTGTAAACAATGAACCCGCAGATGGTGATGACCTTGACGATGAAGTTCCACATGGAGAGCGTCCTAGCCTTTGGTTTGAACCTGGAAATGACGAACCCGCTGAGTAGGATCCCGATCGCAGAACATATCAGGCCGACGAAACCTATTCAAAATACAAATTATCTTCAATAAATTGCTCATTAACAAGTAAACTATAGACTTATTCTTAATTAAGCGTAGATATAAGATTAATAGATTTAGAAGAAATATTCTGGGACTGTTTCCCCTAAGAAATACACGTAAATGTTGAAGAAACAAAAATTTTATGTCGCCAAAAAGACAAAATTAATGAAAACAACTGATATATTCCTTTCTACTAATAAGAAAAAATAATTTGAATACATTATTCATTTTAAATATATAGAACTTATTATACTTCCAAACCTCCTTTATATATATTTAACTTGCAGAAATCCCCGTCTTAAGGACAGTTTTAATCATCCTCCTTTTAGAATTTCTTTTAAGCTAACTTAAAGAGAAATAGAGATTAAATGAGTTTCAATGAGAATTGTTTCAGTATATTCTTATGGATCAATATGAATATATTCAATATTAACTCTCTATGGCATATCGCCATCAACAGGTGACACAACTTTGAGAGTGTTTAAAAAGATAAATGGATATCTCTAGGTACTCCAGAACACCTATGTAGCTTATAAAAATTATAATCATTTAAACAAATGTTTAATCGTAAAATAAATAGGAGTTTCGGAATCTAACTCGTAATTATTATTTTGCTCCAGGCGTTCTGATATTTCAGTAACTTGCATGGCTTAAACTTAAAGTTTTCCAATAATTAGGAACAAAAAAAGTAAAAACACTAAATTCACATTTTATTTCAGTTGGACAAGGAGCGTGATTCGCTGTCGCTCTTCGCGAGTCACAGCTTTCTTTCTATTATTTATGGTTTAGGGAGGAAAAGGCGCTCTAAATACTAAATTTTCATTGATAAAAAGCTCTTTGTTATACCAATTTGGTCCATTTATTAGTAAATAGGTCATTTTGATGAAGAATAATGCATGTCCGCGTATGGATTGGCAAATCTTGATTTGTATTACTAAAGAGTATTTGAACGACTAAAATATTTTAGGCCGTTTTTTAATTTCAAGGGATTTTTAAATATTACTCGATTTAACTATCATAAAGTCTGCTCTTCCCGTTTTAAGCCAATTAAAAATTGGTATCGGACCAATGCTTCCTGGGGGTTTCAGAGGGGCAGGTCCGGCGGGTAAGGATGACTTTATTTATATCATGATTATATGACCAATCTATGTCGAATATTTGTAGGGTCTTGCTTAAAATTAGATCAACTGAAAATTGTAACATACTCTCATATATTGCTGTACCTGAACATATATAGGTTTTAACTATCGCTTATGGCAGATAGAAAAATAGTGAAGATACAAACACATTACAGATCTAATATGAATTAATTAATTCAATATTAATTAAGTATATGAAATTAAACATGAATAAGAACCAATAGAGCGTACCAGTGGCCAAGTTGGCAACAGCTGCAGACTGCTTAAAGATGACCTCGAAGTACTTGGGCATGTACATCCAATAAGGCAGGTACCCGAAAACATACAAAATTCCTACCATTGTCTTGCACATTACCACCTTATTCTTGAAGAGCCGTACGAAGGTTGCCAGAAAATCTGAAACAAACATTTCATTCAATGTGTTTTTATAGGCGATAACAACCGAATTACTGTTTATCGCTTAAATAATGAGTAAATATCAAACGAATAGATTTGGAGATAGAAAATGAGAAGATACTTCTGACGTGCCTCAGTTTTGAATGGGGCCAGTGAGATACCTGCAATCAGTTCCTCCAGCAACTCTAAACACCGTAGCGTTGACAATTTAAAAAAAAAAAAATACTCCCAAACCGTAATTACAAAAAACGGCTTTTGATGCGGTACTAGTCCCATCATTCAATGATGTTCGTTTGGTCTTGAGGATCATAACTAGCTTTATAGTCTAATGGAAAATAGGTTTAGAGTTCTCCATGTTTTGCGAATTGCGTTGAATAAAAATAAAGCGTTTTAATATGGTATAAATGGAAAGAAATGGGAATTCTGGAAGTCTTTATTTTCCCTTAACTACAAAATAAAATTTTGGAGTTCCTCATGCTGATTAGAAAAATTTGCTTTTGTTTCATCAACATATTTTTAAATCTGACAAGGTGTGGCTAAACAATTGTAGTAGTATGTATGGGATTTATTTTCAATCATTCAATTCTCTTCTTCGGATCTTGAGGATCATATCATGCCTAGGTCAATAATATAATGGACTAAAACATAAAAAGGTTTTGCGAATTGTGTTGCGTAAACATTGAGCGTTCCAATAAGGTCCGAGTTGAAAGAGAAGCACTGAAAACTCTGGAAGTCTTGATTTTCCCTCAAGAAAAATTAGAAATCTCTTTTGTAGCCTCGCCAGTGCCCATTTTTGAAGGAAGTTTAAATTGGAGCTAGTAAAACATGGTAGGGAAGGGAGACGCTCATGATATTTCTCCTGGGCACTGAATGTCAATGACTGGAGTTCCGTATTACCTGTAGTATTTAAGAGAGGTTTCTATATTACCTCACTTTCCTCGATTCGGATAGAGAAGAAACCTCCTGGGAACAAAAAGGGCCTAGTTGGGAATTTACTTGGGAGTATGCAGGTGATTCTGGTGTCGCTTCTCACCCGGAAGAATCCCATTATTTTGAGAAACTGCTTCACGTTTGTTCTTATAAAATCGGGCCTAATAATAATCATATCTTACCTTTCAGTGAAGCAGGCTCTTCTTCCGGCTCAGTCTTTTCTCTCATGTCTCTCCTTCGTGCAGCGTCCGGAAGTACTCTGGGGAAGAGCCCAACCAACGATCCAAGGACGAACATTGACGACCCCAGGATAATCCAACCTGGAAAAAAAAATCAAGTTGTATATATCTATAAAACTATTAAAACAATTACATCAGAATAATCCTGTTTACCAACCTATCCAAAAAGCTCCCACCCATCGTGGGTCTGTAGGTTTGATTCGCGGAGTCAAGGACGGAGATATGTAGATATTCAGGCAGATGGAAGCCAGCCCATAACCTACCACGTTACCGAACATCTTCAAGCACTGGGAAACACCTAAGCAGATAGATAAACTAGTTAATTTGAGATTTTATAAATTCTAATTCTCTGGTCAGACATTCATTGATTAAAAATGTATTGTTATCGTAATAAGTTGATCAAAATTACTCACCGAAGATAGCAGGAGACTTGGACTTTTTTGTGTTATCGTCCATGTATGACACACCGAGAGTTCCAAAGAGAGACCCGCCGAAGCCTGAAATCAACTGGGCCATGAACAAGGTTACTGTAGGTCCCCAGTCGTTGCCGTCCGAGCTGTCACACTTCATATTAGTACCGTCCTGGCATATCAATTCCTTCTCTGTATAATAAAAAATCATCTATAAGAAGAAATATCTAAGACACATATTATTTTTTTTTTAATTTACGGTGAAATTTATAAATGGAAATGAATATCAGAGATAGGTAGTGCATATTATTTCATAAATAGTTATTAATAGTAAAGAATCCGTAACTAATA
This sequence comes from Halyomorpha halys, assembly GCF_000696795.3. NCBI lineage: Eukaryota > Metazoa > Arthropoda > Insecta > Hemiptera > Pentatomidae > Halyomorpha > Halyomorpha halys. Next base: position 136,219 of record NW_027106725.1, read on the forward strand.
ATCTGGGGCTTTTTCGAGGGCAATGCCCAGTCGGTCTGGGTTCAAAGTGATTCCGGTCTTCAAAGTCAAATCAAAAGACAATA
>NW_027106725.1:137644-141991 GCF_000696795.3 Halyomorpha halys
CCCCAACCATCTTCTCCTCATTTATCATCCACGGTCAACTATCTCTCATAATTATGATTCCGGTCTTCATTAAAATGGCATGGATGAACCACTTCAGTTGCCTCTTTTTTGGTGGTGTCCCTTAAGAAAAATTCTCTTCGTACCTCTTTTCCTCACTTGGTCTTTCTTTGTATGACCTGCCACACTCTCAAGATACTTTATTGAAGCAACTGTAATTCTATTCACTGGAAGTATTGACTTGTCCAGCCGGATCCATAGTGGGTATAATTTTACTTCCATAAAGAAGGGTAGCTACACAAACGGTCTTAAATATGTGCAGTGTGACACCTCCCTTTTCTTCAAAACAGTATTAACGAGCTATTATGCATATATGCATTATTTGCCTTTTTTATTCTACATACTGCAGTACATAAACTAAGGGATAATTACATGGGCTTTGTTTTGCTAGAAGTATACGATTCCTGCAGAATATTTAGAGGAACGAAGGGTTTTCCCTAAAGATTCACAGTGAGTTGTAGTGAAGAAAAGCTTCCCATCTTTCGATATACTATTAATAATAATTCTATTGCTACTTCAATTCTATTGACACGCATTAACTTACCACGGGATTCCTCGCTGATGTTGTTGTGGCTTCCGTACTCATAAGAGAGGGAGATAGCATCTTGCCCTGGCCCGAAGAAGAAGTAGAGGCATGCGTTTAACACGCAGAATATAACAACCGTGTATATTCCGACGGCGATCCATCTGGGTCTGTGGCCTTTGCCAACGTAGTAGCTGAACACTGTCAGCACAAGGATCTGGCTCATGTCATTACCTACGCTGATTATTCCTGCAACAAAATAACACGTTTTAATAAAGGAGAAAATTATCGATATACTCTAATTCAAAACTAAATTATTGAGTCACTCAGATAACAGACACCGAGGAATTTATGTACTATACAATCGACATTATGTTTTACTGTTGCGGGTTATAACTTTAAAATATAAACTGATTCATATTTTCGTACTTACCGTGAAAAAGTTGACCTAAGGATAAGGTGATCTAACAATTTAACGAGTTGTCAAATTCTTAACGGTAGGTACTTATGGATTTATGGCCTTAAGTACTTATGGATTTATCTCGGTAGGATTTATGGCCGACTTTTTTTCCGAATGAAAAATATCCACTAAATTCGAAAACCAGGGATTTTGGGTCATGAAACAAATTTCATACATATAAGATGTACGTATAACTATTTATAATTAACATAGAGTCTTTGAAACAATCGTAGGGCTCCTTAGAGGTTACGAAATTCAAATATTTCAGAGTAGGAATGAATTTGTCCATAAACCCTAATTAAGAGGACAAGAAGATTCCAAGGCCTACGTGTAGCTTTTCCCAAAATATATTTTAAAATACAAAAAAAACAAATCTGTCGAAAAATTTTGTAATTGCGTGAGTGCGTAATATAAATCACTTCTTTTTTTATATTGAGACACATTGGTTTTCTCGTTCCAAAGTAATGGTCTCATAAATTTTCGGTCAGCAACATGGCCATCTTTTAGCTCAATACCTTTTGAACATGCTCGACAATACCAATATTGAAACAACTGGATTAAGAACTGATTCATCCCTTCTCTCTTAAAAATAAAAACCGTTTTGCTTAATTTCTTATTTTAGGTACTCTTCAATTGTTACCTTAATAAACCTCTTAAGTTAATTTTAAATGACCATAGATAAATCGAGATTATTTTAACTTGATGTGTGTTAACGGTACATCATGGAATATGGATAAAATGATTGCAATATAAATTCCAGATCACTGTCAATGTAGATTGCTGTACCTTCGCATTTAGTTCGTTATGTAACTCATAACTGAACAAATACGCATTTCTTACGATTAGAAATATTTACAAAACAATTCCTAGAAGACAACTTTAAATATTTACCTGTTTTTTTTAAAACTTTTTTATTTGGTAATCACGCCTGGGGAGCTGATAGGACCAGTACGATACGATTATGTAATTGTATTTTTCTGAGTAAGTTAGATTATAAATGTACTATTTATGGATCCATTACTATGGGGGAGCTCGAGATGCTGAATACAATCCACTATAAAGAGTACCTACTTCGACTAGCCGCTGGTGTAGTTCGCACGAGCGAAAAGTGTTATAATATAATTTTATGTACGACGGCAAATTTTAGATTCAGACACATTTTAAATTATTACAAAAAAAATAATTTCTCGTCTAATTCATCCTCTGAATTTGTTCTTTCTGTTCAACAACAATAGCATAATTAAGTAAACTAATTAAGTTTTCATTATCAGACCACACTCAGTACAAGGAAATTATCGGAAAGTTCAGTTCCATTCAATTTAATGTTTCAAACCTGGAAGACCTCAAACTCTTACCGACAACTTTTAAATTTCTAAAAATTCATTCAGACCCCTAACTACAATTTCCAAAACTCATAAAATTAAATGCCATAATTTAAAACTGGGATTGGCAGGATTCGGTGATTTTCAAACGATACATTCAACAGGAGTGTGAGGTCAACATTTTGTAATCTACAACAAAGTTAAATTTTTTTTGTTCTTGTTACTTTCAAATGTTACTTGTAAACTATCAGTGAAGAGTAAAGGTGCTCTCTATAGCAATTCTAAATAAATAAAATATTATTGTGAATTGATATGAATCTCACAGGCTTGTTTAGATTTAGTTATAGACTATGGAAGAATATGGAAAAACATTAAGATCACATTTCTCTCCTAGTTTATTCACTCATACTGATTCATAGATGTACGTAAATATTTATTAATAACGAAACAAGTGTTATATGGTTTTTATTATTGTTGCTATAGCAATCTAGATTTTTTTAAAATTAAACCTCCCCCATTTACCCAAGTTACATAGAGTTTTCTTTTCTGCCAAGTTTAGTTTAGACAGGATTTGTTCTTCTATTAAGAAACCCTCATCAACACGGCATGCTCTCTTCTTTTCGTTACCAAGATCTCGAAGAGTCCCAATGAGGTGTTGTAGGATGAGTTTATTACAACAACGATGAATGTTATTGTATGGTTCTTCAGGGCCAAGTTGACTCTAATGACGATGTTCACCTGGAAATCTCCAGTTTAGTTTTACCACCCTTGAAGAGGCGGCTTTTTGCTTCTTCTAAGACATGAAAGATGATTTATCCACTTGGCGGAGAATACTAAAAAGTGCCCATGTTGGGGTAAAAAGAGAAGACATAAATATATCGTGCTTTAGCTCTTTGACTAATCCTTCGGCTACGACAAGGTCTGGCGGCCACTTGTGTTTCAGCAGCTGTGTAGATACTTGGTAAGTTAAATACTTCAGTGAGAATACTTTTGTAATGCTCTTTGGAAAAAAAGTTTTTCATGAGAGGGGTGGTTATCTGTAATAATCTACAAGAACTAGATAGAGGCAACTGACAGCAACGTTGGGCTCTTGAAAGAGAACGAATTGTGTGTCAATCCAGTCCAAAGATGGTGTGGGGGAAACTCGGGATGAACATAGCCATTGATAAAATATTTCCTCTAAACCAGGATTGGTCACCCTGCAACATGCCAACCTCGCCTTATACATTTTTCCGGTACACGAAATACAAATTTATCTCACTTTTACAAAATATATATATTTTATAATAGCCAAAGTAGGTGAAAACCAATGTATTAAAAAAAAAATACATTATTTTAATGACAATATTCTTGCAAATATATGACAGATATTGCCTGTTTTATTTGTGAGTTTAGAGTTAGAACTCATTATGTAAGTTATGAAGACTTGACTATTTTTCCATTTTTCATTACAAAAATATTTATATTTGTGGGTCTATATCTAATGTGGGGGTATATACTATTATATGCGGCCAGTTGAGTTATAATTCATATCCTAGGTGGCCCGCAAGATCATTTTGGTTGGCCACCCCTACTCTAACCCATGAAACGATTTAAGGAAACCTGAAAGGTTCTATAGATTTTTAGTGAATATTTACTTGAGCAACTTTTAAGAAAGCTTTAGAGTAGAAAATCTGTTTCACACTGTATTTTGTAGAGTGGATAAACAATATTTGAACGATTACTATTTCGACTTCTAAATTAGACTTACAAATTTTTTTTTTTAAATATTTATTTATTGCTATTTACAACTGGACATTAAAATACAGTTAGTAAATCTGATCTAAGTTAAATTGGAGTGTTACAGGCGCGTTGAGGAACTACCCATTGGTAGCACTCTAATGACATTTTACATTAGCTGGTCTCGTGGCCATCTTCTTTTCAGGCGCCTCGGAGGATTGTCAGGAATGAAAGAGGATGCAAGGTTAGAAACTAGGGGAAAATGT
>NW_027106725.1:142041-151910 GCF_000696795.3 Halyomorpha halys
GGTCTCGTGGCCATCTTCTTTTCAGGCGCCTCGGAGGATTGTCAGGAATGGAAGAGGAAGCAAGGTTAGAAACTAGTGGGTTTGGGTGGTTAGGGAGTTTGTAATGGAAAGAATGATATCTGGTTCTGGCTAGGTAGATCACATATGGAACATTAAGGTCTTTATGTATGATTTTATTTGTGACAAAGTAAGGAGCATTGAGAATTTTTTGGATTGTAAGGATTGAATACGAGAGGAATTCGAAGGTTTAGTGGAGCCCCAAAGCTCAACTCCATATGTCCAGATGTGTTGGAATTTTAGACTGTTTGTCTAGTAAGTGCAGTAATAGTCGAAATCGACGTGCAGTTTCCTGTCTTTTCAGTCTGGTGTGAGGATTACAGGTTAATCGCTTGTCCAAATGTAGTCCAAGGTAGCGGATCTGTTCGACAGGGGTAAAAAAATAAAAATATTTCGGGATGATGAAGAAATTAGAGTGCGTTGGAACAGAACTTCATGACAAAAGTGGTGAAATTGCGTTACATCGTACTTCGTTGCATTCATAATAAAATTTAATTGTTATAACAATAATAAAATTGTGAATTTTTTTAATGCAAAAATTCCAATTTTTGATGGATAATAAATAATGTTTCCAGAATTTTCAAATCCTTCTCCAATTACATTTAAATCGAATACTCATTAAATTATACTAAATTGGCAAGAAATAAGAACTTCTTAGATGTTTCTTTTCAATGCTTCAACTATAAACTTAAATGAAACAACCTATTTTTAAAAAGTGAAAAATTTATTAGTATAATAAAACCTTAATGACTTTTTAGTGGTCTTTTTCGAGATTTAATTTAAATGTAATCATGTCATATGTTTAATAAAGCGAATTACAATTTAAATATTGTTAAATATTTGGTGGTGGCCGTGCTTATTGGGACAGTACTTGAGCGTTCTGGGGGTGGGGGAGAACAGGTTCGAGCCTGTTTCACTTGGCACTAATGAAATTTATTTAGACGCAGTACTATGGAATAAATTTTGAGCTCCCCAGCTGGCTAGAACTTTATCTCTTTGGAATAACTCTCTCTTCCTCAGTTGGGCAACATGAGGATTATAATTCAAATGAACATATAATCAGAGAATGGGATAGTTGCTTAATTTATTGTCACTTAATTAATTTTACTTTGATTTTAAAAGGAATAAAAGTGTTTAGTTCTACAAATTTGTACTATTAAAGTCGTAAATCAGCCCTAAGTAAATACAAATAAAGAAATGTTGATAAGCTTTTGTATGTTTAGAACGGGCTCTCTGAATTGACGCCTCATTACCACTCTACAAAAGCATAATTAGAATTTAAATTTAAAAATGATTTAAAATTCTCTGAACTCGTAATTAAATAATTTTATGGCGTTTTATGTTGTTTATTTTTTCTTTAAAAAAATCCTAAAAGTCCCATTATATAGCTCCAAAGAGTTGGCAACAAAGCCATCATTTTAGCCATGCTATGAATGGTAGATAGCAGGAATGAAATACAACAAGAGTAAGCAAATAGTTGCAAGCATATCAACCAGCACAATTTAAGGTAAATACAATAAAACTATTGCGTGTGGTGTTCGTCCTCTATCATATGTACTATTATATTATCGCAGAGAATTTATTTAACTTTTATCAAATAGGAGTAAGTTTTAAAACGCAAAACTTTTAGGAGGCACCGCTTATGAGCAAAACCATTGGGCCGACACCGGGGTAAGATAGGTTTCCAAGATAGGTAATGTCTGAAACCCTTTCCTCCCCCGTATTTTATGAATTTATTCTTACATAAAGGTAGCCAATGTATCTCGGTATCTCTCCTAATATTAAATACTACTAATACTACCCCTAATATTAAATACTCATTTATTTAACTTCAAAAAGTTCATTGAATGTTATAGGTAATAATGAAACATACTTTAATTGAGTATTGCCGCCATGTTAAAAAAACTGAGGTCTGGCCAACAACTTTATGTATTTCGTTCAATGTATGTATATTGCACCTACTGTTATTGCCCCTACTGTTATTACACCTACTATTATTACACCTACTGTTATTACACCTACTATTATTACACCTACTGTTACTCGTATGTATATTACACCTAGTGTTAAACCCACTGTTACTCGTACGTATTAACACATACCATCGCCTCCACTAATATTCCTTAAGAATCGATGCCTATGAACTTCATGTTGGGTTATAGCCCACATTCCTATCTACAACGGTCAATAAAGGATTTTTTTTCTTTCCTTCTATATATTTTTCAAATATACACAAATACAAATATATGCCTATCGATTACCGTACAATTAAAGTAATTTTATAAAATAAGAAACAGCTCATACAAAATTCACTGTTACTCTTGTGTTAAGAATTAAAATTTACTCTTTAAATGTTCTAACAATTACTCGTAGTATTTGTATAAACAATTACATATATGATATTGAAACGTTCTTTCTTGATCGAAAAATATCAGTTTAAAAGAACATTAAAAATTTATTAATGCATAATAGCACAGTAATTGATTTTATATTAAGTAATCAAATTTAATGTATCACGAATCAGAATGTAATGATATTTTTATTTTTAATGATTAATTTTTTATTATGATCCATTATATTTACATCCCACGTTTACAAATTTCATTCTATAATAAAATAGTATATTTCATAATGATTAATCGCGTCAATTTTTTTTATTTGCAGTTTTCAATGTATCGTAGAAAAAAAGCATTTTCGGCTATTTTTGTCGATATGATTACGTCTACGCCATGTTTATCTATTGATTTTTTTTCGGAGGGTCCATCTCCGGTGTTTGTGCCAATAACAAATTTTTTTTATAGATTATTGAAAAAAATTAGCTTTAAAAATTTTGATAGAACTTAACTCATCTCCTTAAAGCTCTTAAACATTTTATAAATATAAAGCAGAAAAGAGTAAAGAAAATCTTTACAAGTAAATTATACTTTATGAGCAATACATACGTGGAGAGGCGTAGCTCAGTGAATAAGGCGCTGTTTTATTGAGTAAACTTCACTATTGACGTTTTCCTTGTTTTTATCCGATGATTGAAGGACCCAGGTTCGAATATGGTTGATAATTATTTACTCTGTTATGTCTAATTCTGTCATAAGTCTGTGGGCTCAAGACCTCTGGGGTCCACCTGACCTAATAAAGTGGATCCCTTAATTGGGGAAAAATTATTACAATTACAATTACAGAAATTGATTGAAAATTACAGTACTTTCTTACTAAGTACTTCATTCTTACTAAGAACCTTCGTGGATTGTAATTCTTACTAATCCTTCGTGGATTGTATGAGTGAAAACACCATATATTTATAATTATGTTTTTTGACAATAAAAAAAAAAATTATTTTATGGTCTAAGAATAGTTTGGAGGTAATTTTCTAACTAGGGTTTCAAAGCTGACTGTCATCATGACTGACATCTTAATTGTCACAAAATATATATCATCAGTCTTTGACGAAACCTATGAAAGGCTACTTGGTGGCGGATAGTGTCAAGGTGTCACCTTAGCATGGCTTAAGCAGCACCAATTTATATTGGGCCAGGAGTTAAGTGGATGGGCCCACTGAATTTGGATTTCTGGCTGTGGCTTGAATAAGTTGGTAACCTTTATGACAAAAAAAATAACTTTTCTTTTTTCTAAATGTGCATCTTTTAAAGCAATATTTGTTTTTAGGCTATTTAGAGATGAGGTTCGTACAGCAACCAAATTGACAGATTGTCTCATTTTAACTATTACCTTACTGTACGCTGCAAAAAGGTCTAATGGCCAAACGTTTTAAATTGAGTGAACAAAATAAATCAAGGTATGAGATACATTAACCGTTTAAATACCTACTCCCTCCCATTTTTAGCAATAGGACTAAATACTAATTTACATTTTTACTACTAATGTATTGACTATTTATTTCAAATTGGCCCTTTTTCCAATCTCTTCCAGGTACAGATATGATTGAATTGAAGCCAGAGGTTATTCCTCAAACAACAAATATCCCTATTATTATTTATTATGTAAAGTTAAATATTAGAGATGATGACTTACCCATAGTTTGACTTGGAATCTTGAACCTCTTTTCCATCGTGGTAAAGATACCACCGGCGTAAGAAAACGAGGCGGTAAACATGCACCCAAGCAGGCCATACAGAATCACATAGGCCTTGTAGTTGGCAAACTTCTGCAACCATGGTCCTTTGATGAATCCTATCCCACAAGTTGTCTCCTTCGAGGGCTTGTCCCTCAGCATGCCTTCCGCCTCCATCTTGTCGCCTTCCATCTCTTTTTCTCTCTCAACTTGAGGGAAATGTCCACCCCCTATATATGTACATTACTTCTCCCCTCCCAGCTCATCCTTATCGCGGCTGTCTTCGTCCTGTAAATTTATGTCTTTATTATTTTTTCAACGAAAAATGAGAATTTACAAACCAGTTACTATGTTCTTATACAATTCTTTAGTTTGTAGTACAGTGAATACGGGTTTTTCTGAGTGGAATTAAATCCCTCCAAGACAATCTTTATTTTTTTTCTTTGTTGTTGATACCTTATTGACACACTAAAAGTCTATGGAAACTTAAGTGGGTACAATGTGAATTTTCGGTAGCAATTTCCTTTTTTTTTTTTAATCATGAAAAAATCTTTTGAGGTATCAACTAAAAAAACTGAACAGAATTTGAGAGGCTGTCTTTAGACTGCCTCCTGTGTGGAGATGGTCAGATGATCGGCGATCACATATTTACATGTACGGCAACCGCGGACTTAATTTCAGACAGGAGTAACGTGAATAAAGCTAAAATACTGGGGTGTTCGAGACAAAATAGCAGAAAAAAAAAAGTGAAATGATATAAAGTACTGAAAAACTTAAAATGTTCGCTTATTTTTCATTCAGTGACCAATATCTTTAAAGCTATATAATGCAATAAAAAAAATATTGAAATTTTTATTGAAGTAGTATAATTTAAGGTCTTTATGGTTAATGTTTATGATATAAATTTTATAAATACCTTACATTTATTGTCAAATGACATGAAATTATTTAGGTAATACTATGGAAACTGCAACTCATACAAAGATATTGTATAGGGTACACTTACTTAGCTATTAAAGTTCTAATAGACATCTGTAAATCCAATTATTTCTTAGATATTTGCCAAAATAAATTTTTAAAATATTGATTTTAGGATTTCGGTGTTTTAGGGACCATTTTGTTATATATTTTCATTTTTAGAGCCGATAACATAATATTTTCAGGCAGTGAATTGAAAGATTAAAAAAAAATATGATATCAGGAAAAAAATCCAAAAAATTCTTTCTACTTAAGTGAATGTCAAATCCTTTTTAAGTCTTGTTTCACAGCGTAACGGCTCGTGGGCCATAAATGGCTGAGGATATATTTGTTATGTGAGACATGTTTCATGAAGAAATTATTTCTATTGAGCGAAAGCTGGTTATTGGAGAAGATGGTTGAGGGTGTGGTCAGCAAAAAAAACATAAATAAACAAAAAAATATTTATTTATGACGACGCTTCGACCTGGGTTATCAGGCTAACCTCCCTGATCATAATCTGAAACTCAAGGAATTAAGATTCCATCCAACTTGTAAATTTTAATTTATTTTATATGTTAAAAAAATAAGTTGATTTAAATAAGTTGAAAAAATAAATTTCTATTAGTTATTTGTTTTATTTACTCTTTATAGTATTGAATTTCGTTAAAAAGGATTAAATTTATAAAATTTCAGTAATTGAGAGATTTTTCTATGTAAGCTTCAAATTCTCTCCAAATGAGACGAGATTTCGCATCAGGTCTCATTAACCAGTGATTTTTACAGTCCTACTGCGTTTCGAACGTTTTGAAACTTAATTGCTAGACAAGTAAAATTTATGAAAACTAAAATATATATGTATCTTGCTACACTAGCACAGAATCTGTTTATAGAAAAGTATACTTTGCTTACTAATTACTATCTCCAGAGCCAGTATCGAATCCGAGAGGATTATAGCGGTACAGGTTTATATATTATTATTATTATTAGATTTATATTATATATAAGTTATGTAACAGTGGGAAGAAATGTACGATAAAGGAAAATGGTAGTGGAAAAACACACATTGAATATGAAAATCAAGTTTTATTGACAGCATCCATCCACACACATTCTGTGGAACGTCATGTACGACGCTTCAAATTGAAAATGTCGGAGGGAGCCACAGTTGCGGGATTCGCAGATGACGTTTCAGTTGTAGTGGCGGCGAAGTACGTGGAAGAAGTTACCATCATCGCAAACCAGGCTGTTGCTACGGTCCGAGGATGATGTCTTCGGTAGGCCTACAACTTGTAGATCACAAGACCGAGGTTCTACTAGTAACTAGCAGGAAGCAGACTGAGTCCATCACTGTCACGGTTGGTAGGAACGAAATTCGTTCCCAGTCTAGCTTAAAATACCTAGGAGTCATGATCGATGCACGTATCCGCTTAAATGTTCTGACGGAGAATATCAGCACCAAATCTGCTAAAGGAGCATCCTTGTGTCACGTCTTATGACAAACGTTGGAGGTCCCAAAGTCTAAGGCCCTTGCTATGGTTGTTCCCTCCATTATGTTATATGCAGTCTCGATTTGGAAAGAAACGATGGTTACCAATTCATACAAGAGAAAATTGGTTCCAGTTTATCGCAGGGTTTCTTTAAGGACGGTTAGTGCTTTTCGAACTGTTTGGAACGAAGCGGTGTGCGTGATAGCCCAAATGCCACCTGTGGAACTCCTTGTCGAAGAAAGAAGCAGGGACTATGGACGACGCTTACACGTTTCCAGAGAGGAAGAGCGAAAAATAACCATCGACTAGTGGCAGCAACGTTCGGAGACTACGGATTCTGGGGATGTGGACTCCAGGTTAATACCCGATGTGGGCTCGTGGTATGGCTGCCAGCATGGTGAGGTGGATTTTTACGTAACCCTATTGTTGACCGGACATGTATGCTTTAGAGCTTACCAGTACCGTTTTAAACTGGACAACACCACCACACTCCAACAAACAATCAACAATCAACAAACAACAAACAACAAAAAGACAACACCAACACCAGAATGCCCTGGATGTCAGACTGCCGAGGAAACCGCAGAGCACGTGTTTTTCACTTGCATTCGCTTTGCGGCAGAAAGAAGTGAATTGGAGAGAGTGTGTGGAGGACGCATCACACCAGAAAACGTGGTGAGCTATATGCTACTCTCAGACCAGTACTAGAACGTAGTGCAGAGATTCACCACAGTCGTCCTCAAGATGTTGAGTGAGGAAGAGAGGGCTAGAAGACATGACTAGCATGGAAACGTGAAAACCATGCGAAGAATGCGAGACGGCATTTCCCTCCATGAAGTAATGCCTAGCGGCGGTCCCGTGGAGAGGAATGAACAGGTGTAGGGCGGTGGTTGTAGTGGGTAAAAATCCCACACACGGATAGGTACGGCAGGCTCGGAAGAGCAGAATGGCCACCATGTAAATATTAGCTCTTCTGAGGGTCACAAAGACCAACAGAACGGTGTCGCATAGAGGCCCCTGATGTTGCTGGTAGGAATCAGGCCCCTAGACCTCAACCTTAAAAAAGAGGGTGTTGTTAAACGTAAACTAAAGAGGCAGAGTTGGCTGGAAGCGCTACCGGAAAGACTCCAGAAGAAGATCGGTGCGACCCCAAACTTATAGAAGAAGTAGCTGCAAAAGTACAGGACAGAAGAGTAGAATGGACGTTGAATGGCGAGCTATATTGGTGCCACATTAGAAAAGTTCTTTTCCACTATCCATGAAAGATTGAAGACAAATTGGGCTCTCCCACTACTGGATCTTGCAGATCCTGACATGAACCGGAGGGTTTCGGGGAAATCTACAGAATTCCGAAAACAATATCTACCCCCGGTATCCCACGCTCTGAGTCCCTAAAAGAGCAGAACAAGTGTTAGTGTATTGCATTGGCATGGAAGGACACTAAGCCGTGTTATCAAGGAGGATCGAAATTTTTTCTCTTGCTGAGTCGGACGTTTACCGTTTGGAAGAAAGAATTATCCCTTCTTCGTAGAGTTCATTTACGTTTGGAAGGCGGTGGAGGGACTCGTGCATTTCGCGAAGGGAAGGGCTCCATCACTCAACATCGTCCAGTCACTAGATGAATAGGAAGCTGACCCAGACTGAAACAGGAGAGCTGGTGAACTGGAGGAAGCACACGGACAGAGGTGGAGATTAACTAAATGTTCTTTATATAAGGTAGTATATGTGAACAGTTTAATCTTCCTTAAATAATTTCATTAATTATTCGCTAATTAATAAGAATTAGATTGCATTATGACTTTTGTAGGTTTTTCCTCGTCACCTGAAGAATTATCTCGGCTTCGTATATATTAAATAAAATATATAACCATTCATAGTTATCATCATGGAACATCAGTTCATACCTGAATGTACCTTATAATTTTCTGTCGAAGTGTTCACTATAAATATTTAATGGGTCAATATTTAAATGATGCTTTTTAAGCTCATTCAAAGCTATAACAGGGTATATGATTTTTATTTATTGTATATTTATTGATCATTACAATACATCACATATTACAAAACATTTAGTTTAAAACCAGAGTACTCTACTATCATCGGTTCACACGATATTAATTGTCTAAGTCGTGATATAAGGTTAACTGATAAGAACGTTGTGTTTGACAACTGAGGCCAGTATGACGGACGGCGCTGTTACGCTTCACTTGTGTCTATAAGCTAGACCTAAAATAAATTATAGAATCACTTTAAAACATGATTATTTTATATAATAAAGCATTCTATCGTATAACATGTTAACTATTATTGATTGGGAATTGAAATTTTAGACTTCACCGCATTGTTTAGCTGATTTCATAGAGGTTTGAATTTTTTTTTTTGGGGAGGGAAATAGTACTTTTAAAGCAATAATTCTGGCATTAAATTATGGTATGCGCTTCTTAGTTTAAGGCAAAAAATTGTAATTTTTTTCAGTTACAAAAATTATTTTTTTGGTAAATGACCTCAAATAATTTCAACCAAATAACAAACTATATTTATTTCTTAAATATCTAATCCTTCATTAAGTAATATACTACTCTCTTCAGTTTGATCGTCCTAACTAAATTTTTATCAGTTTTAAGAAAGTAAAGTTTTATATATATTTTTTCTGTATCCCAGAGCTTTTTGTTCTTAAATGTCATACATTTGAGTAGTAATTATTATATCTACAAAACAGATAGATTATTTTAATTATTAAAGATATCATTATATTATAGATAATTTTAAATGCATCAGATAGAAATATATCAAACTTCAGATAATTGAAAAACAAAATGCAATTTTGCAGATTGGAAGTAGGAAGGTAGTATCTTATAAAAAACAGTTATTTTTTAGATAATCACTTGGTAAGTTGGCAAGGAGTGACGTCATGCCGAATGTATTGGAAGTCTTACCATAGTTTAAGAAATTGAAAATTTTCTAAACAGTAACTGATAAACAAGATTTACGAAAAAATTAAGATCCCTAGAGGCTCTATTCTACAACACTCAAAGTGGGTGATAATGAGATGTGGTGAACAATGTAGTCCACAGGTTTCGAATGTAAATAGGTGACAATGCAGGTGCTTCAGGTTTCGAAAAATGTTCACCGAGAGAAGTGTTTTTTTTTTTAATTATGGTTGATATGATTTACAAAAGAAATTTGAAAATCGTACTTCTAAAATAAATTCTTTAGTCTTAAAGTTGTTTCATTAAAATCTGGAACATATGAATAAATATCCTCATATATTTGTATACTCTTATAGAGTAATTTAT
>NW_027106725.1:151960-205877 GCF_000696795.3 Halyomorpha halys
ATAATGTAATTCCCATTATATCTGTTCTCAAAGTTAGCAAAAGTTAGTAAAAAAGAAAAGTTATTAACAAAATTAAGCATTAAGTTGTGTAGCTTAGAAAGTCTACTTTTTTTTTCATTGTTATTAAATGTCAGTCGGTTTATCTCTTTATAAAATATAAGAAGACAATATTTCTTATTCTATTAAATGATGTTTTATTCACTAAATATTTTAAAAAAAAACATAATAAAGAATTCAGTAAAGTAGGTAAAACATTTTTTTTTTATGAAAAAGCAAATCATATTCGTTTATAGCGTCGTCTGAAAGCTTTGAATACCATTTTTCAAAAAAAATAAAAGTTAGAAATTTTTGAATTTTATTCGTATGATTATTTTTTTTTCTCCCAGAATCCATTTTTCACCATCACATTCACAACTCCTTTATAGTTTATTCAATTCTTACGTTAATTAAGCTAAAAGCTATTGAAAGCTGAATGTTTGCTCTTTTTACCTATTTTACCAACATTTTTCAAACGTTTAATGTTATTCTGGATTTTCTCTTTAGGAAGTCTGGTAAGTCAATTCAAAAGAAAAAAAAGTTTAATTTTATATTTCTGGTTCTATTTTTTAAAAATTATATCCAGTTTGTGCCATTTGGTGCAGTTTATAGTGTCCTGAACTAAAGAAAAATATCTATTTTTTTTTTATTTTTCAATATACTGTAAATCGAAAATTTATTTATAATTATGAGAGATAGTTGACCGTGGATGATAAATGAGGAGAAGATGGTTGGGGGTGCGGTCAATTAAAAAATTTATTTAAAAAAAATATATATATAGTATTTTCCCAAATATTTTCTAAAATTCGTGTTAAGGCGTTTCTTGAGATGCTAAAATATTAACTTTGTTTCACTACTAAGGAGTGTCCTTTTACTGCAATTCGTCGGGTCAGTCTGTCCAAATTGTTTCAATATCGTATTCAAATTGAAGAACAGTGAGGTTATTATGTAAGGACTATTCATATTTTATGTATTATGTATATGCCAACATAATGAATAAATAAATTATTTAATTATTTATTATAAGTATTAAGGATAGTATGATTTTGTTTTTTTAAATCGCAGATTTCTCTGGTATAATAAAAGTTATGAACACGTTTTTTGCATGTGGCTAAGAAAGTATAATTTTTTTTTTTTTACGTCTATTATATACCAAAATGATTTCTTGTTTTTCATATTTGGATAATGTTATTTGTGTGGTGATTAAAAAATCATTGAATTCGCACAATTAGTAGCTAAGATACAACCCATTGAACCAATTACCCATATTATTAAGAAATGTAGAATTTAGGCAGGTTCTCGTTGAATTTTATCAAGGTTTGATTAGGCACATAATTAATTATTGCATTGTCTGTAATTTCTTTCTTAGTCAATTTCGTTGTAACTTTATTATTCCAATTATAGAATATTAAGTCCAGTGGAATTCCTAATCCTTATGCTTAAATCTTATAAACGCTTTGCTATCAACTCCCTTTAGTTTCAAGTGTAAATTTTAGCCTAGTCTTAAAAATGCTGGACAATCTCCATCGACCATAAATTTTTGGAATTTTCACCCAGAAATTAATTTTTAGCCCTAAGCGCGACAGGTTAGTCTATGTAATCCATTGCAAAGTTGATTAGTCTGAAATTTTGCTTTTCACCTAACTTTTTTTTTATTGTACATAATAAATTTCTAGATAAATAATTATAGTAATAAATGAATGATATATTGAACGAATAATATGTATCCCTCCCTCCCTCTATAAAACGTAAAGACTCTTCGCGTTGTGGATTAACATTTTCTTTTTCAAGGCTGATTTCCGTTTCTGTTAAGCGTTTTATTCAGTTGAAAATTATCCTTTTCGCATCCTAGTGTTATGATGATTAATTAAATATTGTGCTGAAAGTGGTGTGACAGGTATAAAATCGTATTATTGTTTTATTACTTTCGTAGTTTTGTTTGACTAGAAAATTTGTTTAAAACTTCTGAAAAAAAGGAAAATACACCGCTATATGGAAAATGTACATTATCTCTGATAAAGCTTATGCGAATGCTTTGATATTGTGATTGGTAAAAAATGAATTGAATTAGAATTTGGTAATGCTTTAACGAAAACAATTTGGCTGTATGCTTGGAGTAAATTAAAAACTAAAACCCAAAACCACACAGAATCATAAAAAAAGAAACAGTAAAGAAATGGATTTACTATTTTATACATTAAAAAGTTATAATGTATCATCTAGTAGGCATAATAGAAATAGTGATGACAGAAAATTCTTTTGTGAACAGGTAAAATGAGAATGGAAATGCAGTGAGGGTAAGAAAAGGTAAATTGAATTTTTTAATTTCCCGCTCTTTATCAATTTAACAAAGTCCTTCTGAAGCTCCTCTATGTGATAATAATAACTTGACAATGAACCAACTTCTTTTCAGCACCTGTGAAAATAATTCAGAAATGCTAGACACACTTGCATTCAAAACAAATGTAATCTAAACGTTTAAGTCGTTGTGAATTATTGTTTCAGTGTAGTGTAACTCCGTGTTCACCAGTTGCAGGTGTTGAAAAATTTAGTTAGTATTAATAGTAAGATTTCAAGAGAAGAAGTAAGTCTCAGGAGTCCCAAAATCCTCAGGAGGAGAACAATCCCTGACTTTACCAATAAAACTCAGCAACTCTGCTGTTGTACGGCAGCAATCAACAGATGCAAATAAAAAATAAATAGAACTTTTACAAATCTAGACAAATTGTTCTTTCGAAATAACCTCCCTTCTAGTTATCACATTTTGAGTCAGGTTAGCTCAAGTCAAAGGATTAAGATAAACTCGATAAGAACATTTAGAAATGAGATTCCTAATGTCCGCTCTACTATTCTTGCATTTCTTGAACACCTGTGAATGTTAGGATATCATGTCGTATAAATGATGTACGACATGATATCTCATTCTTTACAGAGACATGATATCCGTTTAATAAAACTTGCAGGAGGGCTCCTGGATCACTGAGATCTACACGAAACGTAAAGATAAAAATAAATCACTCAATTCTAAGCCTACAGTGTAAAAAAAGATCTTGAGCTCTATTAGCACTGTAACCTTCCTACCCTCAACCGATCAACAGCAGTGCAAGTACCGGAAAGTTGCAGCTACTAAGTGATAGACCCATTATTGGGTCTGTTGATTTTTTTTTTAATAAATAAAATAAAAGTTAAACATAATTTTAAAATGTCCTAATCTACGATCCAGAGAAAAGATTTTTTCTTTGGATCGTAGATAATAATTTAAACTGCTAACACTTTTTCACGGCTCAATTTAACAACAATTTAAAGTATTTTAGTGCAAATTTGTTGATTCTGAATAATGGACAAAATATCTAGTTATTTTAATTCCCCATCATTTTGTTTTATGGTGGAGAATGTTAGGTTGCTCGAAACCTTCTCAACGCTCAAAATAACAAAGGGAAAAAAAGTAGATTGAATTAATTTTAGCAGTTTCTCGTGAAAAAAAAAAACATTCAAACAAAGTAACAGAGACATAACTTACAGTGGTTTTACTAGGCTGAATCATTTGCTTACTTCAATACATTTCAAAAACCTATCAGCTCCTTGTCATCTCCCTAATTTTCCTTGTAAATGGTGGATTGTCTGGAGGGCAAGTAATAAGCAGTTTAATAATATTTATCTTCAGTATACTATGTTTCCAGTTGGTATGCTGAAGTAAAATGGCTTTACCATTTTTTAGAAATACTTCCTAGGCATATATGTCCCTTCTGTACTTTTAGGACCAAAACCCTCACTATATTCTTAATTTGTTTATTTTGTGTTCCTATTACCCCCTTAAACACGAGATCCCGGGCCATAATTTGTGCTTTCTTTCTTATTGGTTTCCTTTTTAAAAAAAGTCCTATATCGGCCGTATTACTTGGTTTTTGGAATATCCAATCGATAAATTTCATGATTACCTTAAACATAGTTTATTTTTCCACCTCTTCAACTATCAATTTACCTCATACATGTAAGAATAAGGCTAGATGCTTGTTATTTTTTTCATTATCTTATTGTCAATAATTTTGCGAAAAAAAATTAATTATGTTTATGTGTTTTATTTATTAATTTATTTTATGTTTTTTATTTTTTAGTTATTATTTCAAATCATAATAAGCCAAAGAAATGGTACTTAACATGTACATCGATAATATCTTATGGAGGTTAGTGTCCTATTTTCATTTCATTTCATTGCTTCTTATACGAACACTAAATATAAAATGACGAAGTTATGAACGATATGTACCGAAGGTCGAGAGCATCGACTTACAAGTGACAAGATATGAGATGTATATATAGATATGAAAATACGACTCCTCTGCAGGTTTATTTATGTATAAAAATTATTTGTGATATTTCTAAAGGACGAAAGGATACAGAAGGCAGACAAGATGACAACGAAATATCGAATGCCAATATTGCCAACTCACCTACAAGCGTCGGATGCTCTGGCAACTACGACGCTTCAAGGATGGTATGTGATTCAGGATATGTGATCTATCCAGAACTGCATGGTGACTGTCTGCTGACTGACTGCCTTTCCGCTGACAGATTGAATAATGGACTGAGGTAATAGATTGAAGGACGGGTTCCACTAATTCAGCTCATAATCCGGTCCTGGAGTATTTCCGAGCCTATTAAAATGGATCATTATGGCCACTTTCCATGTCTGCGTTCTCGAATGTTACGCATTAAAATCATCTATGGTTTGTCGGAAGAGGTATAAGGTTGTTGACTAAATGATTTTTTTCTACAAAACTAATGGAAAAATATATTATTTTTAAATAGGTGTTGCAAAAATATATTAGACACGAATTACAGTTGTAAGCAATATTCCACTACTGCAAACACCCTTATTGTCAGATGGGTTGGAAAATAAATAAATATATCAAGAAGATAACATAATAAAATAATTAAATTATTTTTTGGATAAGTGTACGGAACATTAATTCCAAAGCTATATCTTAATCTATGCCATTTATTGCCTTATATTTTTTTAAGTAGTGATGTTAAAAACTCGTGACAAGATTAATTGCTTGGGTGAGAACCTTTGGTACTAGTTACAGCTTTGGGACCAAGAGGTTTTTATAGTATCGATCTCTGCATGAACCAAATTTATTCTTCAGTATTGCTAAAGTTGTAAAATTATCAATGACTGTTACTAAATTATTGATATAAAAAATTAAGAATTCACTAACAGTTATTGATTATTTGTTTAAAGGCTTCCCACCCTCAAAGCTTAGTCATTGGTGAGCCTCCACCTGTTACGTCACTCTGATTACTTCATGTTTGCATAGAAATAAATGTATCAAGGACTAGTTTTTATTTTTCGATCAATTGGTTCTATTAATCTGATGTTTATGTTTTTAGCAATATTTTAATAGCTTTCATAAATAAACTTTACAAATAGCAAAAAGTACAAGAAAGAGCGCATTTTTTATATTAATTATCAGATAATTCTGTATATCAGACTGTGCCAGCACATCCAGCCTATCATATAACATATTAAAGAACAAATAATTATTTTTTTTATACGATAAGAATTATTTACAAAACCGTCCCCTTCATTAAACATCTGATATTTAACCTTGTTTATAACTCAAATTCATTCAGCAGCAGAACTCCAGATAAATGTGATATTTAACGTGACACTTGCTTTTCTGATACTACTAATACTATCAACTATCACGCCAGATCTAGAGCGAGATTACCACCATGACTGTAACAATCATATGATTGTATTAATAACGTCGTTAATTCCCCAATATATTTAATAATATTTAGTTCAGTATTAGAACTATCAGAACGTCCCTAATTATCACTCCGACGGTTGTTCTGAATCTCCCACATCCACCAGGTAGTTTATTCCTCCCTCTCCTCAAATCTCTTACATAGTGGATTTCTCCAAGATTCTATTGATTAAATAAATTTAAATAACTAAAGCTTACAACAAAGAACAGTGCTCTTCGCCGAAGAAACACCTGTCCTGTGAAGCTCGAAGACGCCACACTAGTACTCTTGTGACTATATTATATACATAAAAAAAAACATACGAACATTACCAAAAAAAAAAAAACTAAATTTAAAAATGTTATAAAAGTACTGAGTGAATAAATTGTTTCTAATAAAATCATTCAAAAAAGAATATAGAATCTTATAAAACCTACACAGTTCACAGATCATTATTACTTGAAACATTTGAAATAGGAGTAGACGATCTCAAAGGTTAAGTTACTCTGAGAGGCACCAATATTGTCGTTTAAACGCTTAAAAACAGCGCGACATTCTGTCGCCATGACGCAGTACTGCGTACGACAGGCCGGCAGAGCATTTTATGTAGTGTTGACAAGACAGAGGAACGAAAGCACGATTCTCTGGATTTGGCTTTTTACAAAAAGATATTTCTCTATATTAATTTTAATGAGGATCGACTGTGTACTTTTTTGTATTGTAACAAATGGTGAAGTAGGTTTAGTGGTAGGAGTAACGCAAGTAACAATGAAGAAACCATTTTTTTTTTATTTTAAAAATTCTAATTCTTGCTTATAATTATTCAACGACAAAAAAACAAAAAAACATACATACGATTAGTAAAAAAAACTTCGAAGCTTTCGTTATTTAATTGTTGTGTTTTTAGTTTTAAATAAACTAGCCCAATTAAAACAAACCAATAACCATAAAGCTAAATCTTTCACAACTGTAAAAAATTTTTGAAAAGAACGGTCGATAGCCAAGGATCAGCAAAAGAAACGAAAGGGAACAAACAAAAAAAATACAAAAGTTTTTAATGAAGTAAACCATATTGAATATCTCTTGTCTGAATATGAAAAAAAAAAAATGAACGAGTAGTTTTTTGTCAGTAACTTTGGAAATTATTTTTGTTATACTTCTTCTCCTATATAAAATTATTTAGAAAGTCATTTGAAATAATCCAACCTTGAAATATTTGGTAAAAAAGTAAGTAAAGTTTCCTAAAATTTTAACCTAAATGGACTTAAAAACCAAAATTTTAACTATGACTTTTTATCGATTTACAGTTGGTAAACCGATAAGAGATTAATACAATATTTAACTGCCTAAATCTGGCTATGTAGGTACACCCTAAATTTATCAATATTATCAAAATTTAAAATCAAAATTATCAATATTCACTGTATAAGTATCAATATTCAGCTGCATAGATATAAGTACCAATCATTACATTACAGAACTGTCTAATTTATGTCATAAACTTTGTTTGTTTACGCGTTTAAACGTTATTTAATAACGAATTGTAACTCAACAAATCGTTTTCGGAGGAATACATTTTTTTTTTTTAATATTTATTTATTGGTATTTACAACTGTACATTATAATACATTTAGTAAATCTGATCTAAGTTAAATTGGAATGTTACAGGCGTATAGAGAAACTACCCATTGGTAGCATTCTAATGACATTTTACATTAGCTGGTCTCGTGGCCATCTTCTTTTAGAGATGGAGATCCTCGGAGGATTGTCAGGAATGGAAGAGGATGCAAGATTAGAAACTAGGGGTTTTGAGTGGTTAGAGAGTTTATAATGGAAGGAGTGATATCTGGTTCGGGCTAGATCGATTACATAGGGAACATTAAGGTCTTTATGTATGATTTTATTTGTGACAAAGTAAGGAGCATTGAGGATTTTACGAAGGATTTTGGATTGTAAGGATTGAATACGAGAGGAATTCGAAGGTTTAGTGGAGCCCCAAAGCTCAACTCCATATGTCCAGATTGGCCTTATTACAGTCATGCAGATCAGTCTTTTGTAATGTGTTGGAAGTTTGTCTAAAAAACGTTTGTCTAGTAAGTGCTGTAATAGTCGAAATCGACGTGCAGTTGAATAAAAAAAAATAATAAATTCTAAAATATTAATCAAAATGGACTAACTAATTAAAAATCGTTTTGACAATGACTTTTAATCGATTTACAGTATGTAAACGGATAAGAGATTAATACAAATATTTAGCTGCCTAAATTTGGCTTTTTAGACACACACTAAAATAATATCAGCTGCATAGGTATGCGATGTGATGTACCAATTAGGAACAGTAATGTCAAATTAACGTCATAGATTTTGTTTATTTATGCGTGTAAGATATCTACTTAATACGAATTGTAACTTAGCCAACTCAAAACGTTTTCAGAAGAATAAAAAAATTGTTTTCTTTTTTGGTCAGAGCTTAAAAAAACGTAGAATATTTCAACATTGTTAAAGAGGAGTAAATTACACCACATAATTATGCTTATAATGTTTTTGTTCTTTTTTGTAGGGTCCGTTTTGAAGCGAACGTCAATCGATATCATAAGGCAGTGTAGTTCACCCCTATGGGAACTAAAAATGGGGTCTCGTTAGAAACGGTCTTAAAAATATTCTATCGAGAAAAATATTCTACATTCTGGCACCAAAATATAGGGAATGTGCTATTTTTAATTTAATGTAGGTTAATACTTTTAAAAAAAATTCATTGTACACATGTCAATAGTAAACAACTGAAAAAAGATTAATTATAACGTATTATATAATTTAAAACTTATATTATTATTGAATAATTGAATTCGTAAAAGGGATATTGGCAATTAAGGAGTTTCTGGGCTAATCCGGTTTAAAATTATGGTCGGTTATTTTCACCCCTAACTAATATAGTAGTTCCCTGTATTCGGTTAGCGTCATCATTTTTAGCTGTTTTCCGATTTCTAATTTACATCTTTTAAATTTTTTCAGTCATTCATTATTAATTATTTGATACCATGATATGCGTTATTTAGTGCATTACAATTTATTGGATAAAAAATAATATTTTAGTAAAGCGGTCATTTTCCTAACTTGAAACTATTTAAGTGGATTGTGATTTTTTGTGTTTAATTTCTCCTGAAAGTTACGCTAAATCACCAAACCTCAACTTTAATAACTTTGTCAACGTGAATATAGAAAGAACTGATTCGTAGGGAATGAGATTGAATGTTAAAAATTAATGGGATTTTCAACGATAATTAAAAGTTTTATTTTGTCTGTAAACCACACTGTATTATCGTTACGAAATAATTATGTAGAGCAACGGGTGCTGCAACCAAAACGTAAATTCAACCTTACCACATATTCCTTAAAAACCAGAGCAAAAAAAAAATTATAATTGAGCAGAGATATTTAAAATGTCGATTAGGAAATGAACATATTACCAAGCAATGGCAGTTCTTGGACAGTGGTAATAGTTCACGCAATTAATATTCAGCATTTGTAGAGTTTCATAAGGAGGATGTGAAGGTTAACTGTATCAAATGCTCGAGAGAAATTTAGAAGGATGAGGCTAGTTAGTTCTTGATGTTCAGTGGCGGTTTGGAAGTGGAGGATAATTTAAAGAAAGATAATATGAGGTTTTGCTTAGAAAAATTGTTAATATGAACAGGTACACTTATAACAACAGGGAAACTGAATTTTATTCATTTTAATGTAATTCTGCCAGGTGCATGATCATTGGATAGAACTTTAGAATACTCGTTATTAATTCCTTAGGCAACACTTTAGGAAAGAAGATGTTTTCTGGTTCGAAGCTGTGATGTCGAAGATTGACAAGAGCAGAAGAATAAGTAGCAAAGGATATGATGGTTATTATTGAATGATAGTCTGGCATGATTGAAACAAAACTATATGGATTTTGGTAGGAATAATTTTTATCGCAGTAGAGACGGCTGAATTAGAGTAAGTTTATGACGCTAATAAATCAGATACATCAACAATGCGTAATACTGATAAAACAATAATAACAGCATATTTTTATTACCAAGAAATTAATAAAACTATGGTATGTGAGGCAGTTTTTCGGGCTAACCTCGATTAAAGCTAATATTAAAAGAACTTTCCTTAGGAAACAGATCTGGTGTTCACGCCAAGTTCAAAAATTAATTTTTAAACAGTCTTAGTATTGAATTTAATCACATTTATTTGTATTATTTTCTTTAGAAGTTTATTTAATTTTTAGAAGAAACAGATATTTTGGATTTTAATAGTTAAATGTAGGAATAACGGTCAGTGGGGATTATTTGTTTGACGTCGCCCAGCAACAGGTTAACAATCTACGGCTTTAAATCAGTTTTCTAGTCGCCATTAGCATTTCGTCTGAATCCGTTACCAGGCCCTATTTGCGTGAATTATGTGGTGTTTAAACATTTAATTTTGCTTGTAATTAATGACAATACAACCGATGTGTGCCATTACAGTATTTACTCTAATTGGGGTTGGAAAATAAGATACCTTAATTTGAATTAGTATAGACGTGGGCCCACCAACTTTTGTCCATTTTTGAAACTTGTCCATAAAAGCTTCGTCTACAACTTTGTATCAATAGTTCTGCTGGTATATCACGGAATGTCTCCATCTATCGGAGTAGAAGATAGAAATTTATTTTATATAGTTATTAATTTTGTAAATTTGTTTATTTCTTTTCATTTTCTTTTGAAAGCCACTTTTATTTTAATTTATATTCTTTATTTTATTTCTAAATGTTTTTTTAATTATACGTTTTTATTTTTTATTGTTAACTTAGCTCAAATAAATATTCATTTCCCGGACAATTTTTTTTTGTTCCTTAGAGTCCCTTTTAAAAAAAGCCTACGTCGATTTGAGGCAGCTTTAATATTTGGTATATGGCATAATTTGGTTTCTGTTACTTTTTTCATATAGCATCTTCATTAACAAATAGATTTGCAAAGTTGGTAACTAAAAACGCTCTGACTCATAGCTGAAAGTTTTTTTAAATTTATATATTGTAATTTACAACTGTACAAAAAATATATAAAAAGTAAATATTTGGAATGTTTCAAAGACTTGAAAATCTTGAGAAGGAACAACCCAATGGTGGTACTTCAAACATTAATTTAAATTATTGGAGTTCTGGCAATGGTCAGATTCTCCACTGAAGTTGAGTGTTTGCGGCTTTAGCGCACTTGCTCAGCCTCCACTGGCTCATTACCAGTGATGCGGCGAGAGGGATGCGCCGGGATCTCTTGAGCTCTGCTCTACCCCTCACACGTGGGGGATAGACTGGGCTCAGAGATCCTGAGGTCGATTGTGTAAATATTGTATATATTATTTTATCATTATGTTATTTTATTTATTTATTTTCATACAGATAGTTTGATTATGTTCATCTTGTCTATTCTTTTGTTTGTATATATTTTAAGAGAGTTTTTTATTTTATTTTATTTCATTTTTTTTTAATTTTTAATTTAATTTTATTTTTTATTTATTTTTTATTATTTTATTTTTTTTTTTATTTTAGTATGTATGAGATCATTCATCAATATTACCTATTGCCCACAACTGTGTGGCAGATTGTAATATCTATCAATAAATAAATCTATCAATCTAAAAAAAAAAAAATTTAAATTAGAAGGTCTCGTGGCTATCTTCTTTTCAGACGCCTCGGAGGGAACTAACTAATGGGTTAGGATGGGTAAGGAGTTTGGAATGAAAAGACGCATATCTATTTCGGACCAAATCTGCTACAAAAAGGATGTGTTTGTCGATGAGTTTATTTGTGACGTAATAAGGAGCATCAAGGATTTTACGAGGGATTTTGGATTGTAAGGATTGGATACGGGAGAAATTTGATGGTTTGGTAGAGCCCCAGAGCTCAATTCAGTATGTCCATATTGGTCTGATTATCATAATATATAATATTTTTTTGTAGTGAATGAGAAATTTAGAGCGCTGAACCAACTTGGCTGGTGTAGCAATCGAAATCTACGAGCAGCAGTTTCTTGTCATTTCAGTCTAGCCGAAAGTTAGAATCTGAATATGTATTGCTAAATAAACTTGTTCTTGATATGTCATAAACATTTATTCATCGCAAAGGCCAGCCTTCATGTATGAATGATTCTAGATAAAACAAGCAAATAGATTAGTAATGTACCAACAATGGAAAGTAAATACAATAAAATTACTGTGTTGAGCGCGGATCGCCTATCGTAGAAACCATTACATATTACATTACAACAGATAGTTAATTACATACTTGCGTTCAAAGAAACTTTTGTTTGGTTTATTATGGTATAATTGAGAATGAACTGACTGAAATAGTGTTCTTAGCCATTTCTTTCTATTGAAAAAAAAGAAACCACTGTGATTTAGTTAAAAAAAAAAAACTTGAATTTTCTGTTTTTCTGTGTGGAATCGCGGCATAGTTATGAACGTTTTTATTGATTTTGAGGCCTACAACACTTCACTAATTTTTTAGTAAGATTTAGGACTCAATATGGCAAAAAAACTTTTAAAATTCTTTATCCTGTATCATTTTTGTTTTTACCTATGAAAACATCTCTCTGGTTGGTATGCATAGTGATGGGGAGATAATTTTACCATTAAAAATCCCAATATTATGCTGGGGAAGATAAATAATCACTATATTTTAAGTTTTAAATTTTAACCACTGAATTTTTAGGCATTATATTTTTAAAACCACATGCTTACAAGCACTATTGGTGACAATTTCGATTAGTTTTATATTGGCTCAGAAACAATTTCACAACTGAAATCATTCTTTGATTAACACATACAGATTAGAAGGATCATAACTTCATCCTTAAATCTCATCAGATATCCTTTACTATTGGTCGTAAACCTCGATACTCCTGTCCTACTTTATTTTTTTTAATATCCCTCTTAAGACTGCTAAACAGATTCCCTAGTTAGGACTCCATCTTGATAAGAGAATTATTTGGAATCCCCATACTAGACTGAAACGAAAAAATACTATTCGTGGATTCCGATTACTACAACACCTACTTGACAAACGCTATAAACTCATTGATTACAAAAAAACTCTTATTATGATAATCGGACCTACTGGATATTAGGAATTCTGGAGCTTCACTAAATCAAATACTTCCTGTATCAAATCCTTACAGTCCATATCCTCCCTGAAATCGTTAATGTTCATTAATACGTCACAAATAAACTCATACATTGTAAAGACCTCAACATACCATACGTTGGAGATTTGCCCCGAAATAGATATATCTCTTTTCATTTCAAAATCCTTATCCATCCAAACCCATTAGTTCTTAATAACTCATCCTTAATAATCCCTGATGATTCTCCGTGGCGTCTCAAAAAATGGCTACGGGAAATTCTAATTAAAGCAGTGATTGAAGTACAATTGGGTTCTTCCTTTCTAAGATTATCGTGTGTTCTGAAACATTTATCACAGTTACTTTTTGTATTATTTTTTGTATACAGCAGTAATAAATACAAACTTCATTCCACTTATGTTTTTACTTCATTGAAACGATTTTTGGCCAACTATAGGGCATGCCACAGTGAATCGGGTGGGGAAGGGGAGGGAGGGTTAAGTCAATTAGGTTGACATTGCAGCACGGAAAAGGTAAATGAAATCAAAATTGTTTTATTGCTATATTAGTTATAACAATTAGGATTTTCTTGATAAAAAAATACTTTTTACTGAATTAATAACCTTTTTTTCATTCTAAGATACGGATGTCCTCCAGATTAGGGTGCTGTTGAATTGTCAGTTTCACAGCTTTGGATTATAAATAATTTAAAAAAAAAAATTAAAATTATCAATCTATCAATGCTTCAATGTTATTTCATATATTAAAAAAAAATAATAAACTTTTTTTTTAAGGATTTTTTATTTGAAAAATCATGAATTACTTTTTAAAAGTTAACTCATTTTAATATTTCAGTGATAAACTGCTCAATCTTTCTTGAAGCAATCAATGATACAAAAGCACGTGATCTTAAAACAAATAGTAATTTAAAAACTAAGAACCAGGTAACATAATAATAATAAACCCCAATATTAAATCGATACAAAATGCTCAAATAAATCAATACACGAACGTGCGGTCTTGAAATTGATTGTAATTTTAATGACTACAATACTGAGAAAATCCAAAAAAATCAAATAAACCTATGCGGGAGTACACGATCTCAACATCGATATTAATATAAAAATCACAGATTATGGCTGTAAGGGTTATCAGGCGAATATTTGTCGTTCTCTCTAAGTAGTTATTCTTCTCGATGATCGACTAAACCTCAGGGAAGCTATTTGACATCCTGGAAAACCAAAAAAGTGAATCGTAATAATGGTACACGAAATAGTTACCACTCCTATGCTCGGTCAATGTTTGTTGCCTCTAGCAGGCTGATGGGCTACACAAAACTGGGATGTAGGGCAGAAGCGTAGCTTAGAAGAAGATGGGCGTGCGGTTAGAGAAGAACCCAAATATGTTAATTTCAGCCAGAATTTCTAGCCTTCATCAGGGCTAAGAACAAAAAACAAAGTAACAACCAATGAATAAAAGAATATATAGAATGATTATAAAATAGCTAACATAATGGATACATAAATAGTATTAACATAAGTAAATAGTCGCTTTCATTTTTTTCAGCTAAGACTCTCATTGGAGTCCTATACTGCCTAACCATGGCTGGGGGTCAAGTTTTAGATTTTGTTGGACCGCCACTCAATGAAAAAAGTCAACGCCCAAGGTGCGGCGGCAGTTCTCAGATTTGCTGGTGAGCAGATCACAGATTAGTAAGACTGTGCATAAACACCTGAGCTACGGACGGTCCAATAGTTTCTTACATATTTAATTATCTAAATATACGTTTTATTTCCCAGTTCTTTCATTACTTTATTTTTAATCATTTTAATTTTTAAATAATTATATACATGTATTTACTTACTAGATTTTCATATAAATTTTGTTAATTTTTCTTTCCTCTAACTTAAATTTAATCTTATTCTTCTTATACAGCCTTTATCTTCTTATAACACTTGAACTATTCACACATGTTAACATTATTTATTTATCCATAATGTTAGTTATTTTCTGATCATTATAAATATCCCTTTATTCATTGGTTGTTATCTTGTTTTTCTGTTCTTAGCCCTGATGAAGGCTAGAAATTCTGGCCGAAACATTGGCACTAAGAAAAAATAGTTTTAAACTTATTTGGGTTTTTCTCTGATAGCACCTCCAACCATTTCCCCCTCATATATATACAAATCCATGCGGCTTTGAAATTAAAAAAAAAGTTCATTAAATTAAATAACTGTATCCATAATAATAATAAGTATTTATTTGGTTCATCGATAGTTGATAACCAGTGATGAATTCTCAGGGAGTGAACGGTTTTCTGTAAACTTAATTTTTAAATTATTTAGAAAAAAAAATTAAATCTTTACCGCTACAACAATCTCT
This sequence comes from Halyomorpha halys, assembly GCF_000696795.3. Taxonomy (NCBI): domain Eukaryota; kingdom Metazoa; phylum Arthropoda; class Insecta; order Hemiptera; family Pentatomidae; genus Halyomorpha; species Halyomorpha halys. The sequence continues at coordinate 167,266 of NW_027106725.1, forward strand.
GAAGGGTTAGTATTTTGTAAGGAAGTATTATTACCAGACCAACGGTTGTCTAAGGAGGTGATTTGGTCAGAATCACGCTCCACCGCCAGATTTTTACCCAATTAAGGGTACCCACTTTATGAGGCTGAGTCGACCCCGGAGGGTTCCTGAACCTATAGGGCTGACTTACGGCTACAGTGAAACAGAAAATAATTATCTGCCACAGCCGGACTCGAATCCGGGTCTTTGAAGTTTGTAGTATATTTCCTTTAATTTAAAATAAATCTCTGGGTGGGCAACGCGGTTGTGCTGTTAAAGCGTCTTATCAGAGCATGGGTTTTATTCGAACGGGCCGTATTTTTGTGGTGTGACTCCAAGAATAAGTAAATTTCAATGAAAAATATTTTTAAACCTTTGATTTCAGTTACTTTAATTTCCGTTGTAATGAAACAAGTATAAATATATTTTTTTTTTACTGAAGTTATAATAACCCATGTACTTGGCAAACGTCCAATAATTGATATTTTTCTTCCCCTGTTACAACATGGTGCTTATATTACGCAGATGACTCAATAAATTGAGTCTAAATTTCCTTCCACTGTATTTTGAAAATTATCATCTTTGACTATTCAAAGTTACAAATTTAAAATTTATTTATAATAAAATAAAGACGTATTTAAATCTTATATATTTATTGGCTTAATTGTTCAATACAAGGCCTTACGGATTTTGATAAAGGCTTTAATATATTATATTATCAGCTTTTATTTTCTTTTTTTTTGTCTGTAAATGAGTTTCCATGATAGGTATTTTTTTAAAATAAACTAACCCTTACTGTAATTTAATTAATACTCCATATATTTAAATGTCCATTCATAATCTAGAAAATAATAAATGGTTGGTAGCAAGGATTCATAACTTTACAAACAGAAGCATTGCCAAACAACAAATACAAATGCTAAAGAGATCTTATCAGATAGTTGCAAAACACCTGAGCACACATGGCTAGGCAAACAATCATATTACAACATATCATAGTCACTTGTTGCAATTATCAAACTAATAATTAATAATTATAAGGAAATATGTTTACTTATAATATATATATTTTTTTCAAACAAACGCATACATAACTAGATAAAATAATATTTATAGCCCACCAGCTCTTTACTAATGACTGTATAACTAGATATCTGCAAGGATTTGTCAATTAATAATTGCAAAACACCTGAGCACACAGGACTTGCAAACAGTTACATTACAACTATCATTATCAGTTGTGGCAATTATCATACGAAATAACTGAGCAGCGTTCTGACAAAAGTCAATACACCCACGTTTGTCAAATGATATAAAAAAAAAAAAAAAAAAATGATAAGGGGCCAACTTATGTAGGTAAGCCAAACTATCAATGAAAATGTTTATTATTAACGCCTATAACATATGAAAATTGAATTTTCGAAATAAACTGAATAATTTATTTAAAACTTCGATTTGACTTTTAAAAAAACCTTTCATTATATATATTCCGGATATTCGAGTCCGGCTGTGGCAGATAATTATTTTCTGTTTCACTGTAGCCGTAAGTCAGCCCTATAGGTTCAGGAACCCTCCGGGGTCGACTCAGCCTCATGAAGTGGGTACCCTTAATTGGGTAAAAATCTGGCGATGGAGCGTGATTCTGACCAAATCACCTCCTTAGACAACCGTTGGTCTGATAATAATACTTCCTTACAAAGTACTAACCCTTCAGAGATTGTTGTAGCGATAAAGATTTAATTTTTTTTTCTAAATAATTTAAAAATTAAGTTTACAGAAAACCGTTCACTCCCTGAGCATTCATCACTGGTTATCAACTATCGATGAAGCAAATAAATACTTATTATTATTATGGATACAGTTATTAAATTTAATGAACTTTTTTTAAAATTTCTAAGCCGCATGGATTTGTAGGATTTGACATGGGGGTGGAGGATATAATTAGAATTGATGAAATCAATCTCTTTTACTGCATTTGATACATTTCAGGTGGGGACTGAGGATAAGAAATATGAGGGATATAGATGGGAAGACGGCCTTGCATCTGCAGTCCAATGTCGGGGATCAGCTCGCCTTGTTGTCAGGTATTCCTCAGTAGAATCAGAGACTGTTGATGTGTGTTTGTGGTCGGCCTGTTGCTGTTAATGATGGAAATAGTGGGTTAGTGCATCATTGGAGGCTATCAAAGAAATTGGTGTGCCTTCGTGAGGTGATTACTGAATTTACCGATGAGAATATTTATATTCTTACTGAAAATTTGCTCATTTATTTTTTTGGAGTCGGTGAGATCCTCTACTGTTAAGAGTCATATAGGATAGTTCTTTAGTTTTTAATATCAGAATAAAGTAATTTTATGATCAGGTTTTATTGGTGTTTCGGAATAGCTTTCATTTGGTTAGGCTATCGTAGTTATTTAATATTGACCACTAAATTATTTTTTATCCTGTTATTTTCTTTGTTTAAATTTTATTATATAAGTTATGTTTTCAGGAAATAATCATTTTTCTGCATATTTCTTAGCGTAAGTAATTACTTATATTTCAAGATTAATATTGTCTAAGAATAAAATCCACTGGAAGAATTGTTGTTGCGACATAGGTGTATCCAGGAGATTAGTATCTCTCACGGATCAGCGAAAGTTGAAATTCGATAAAGTTTGTACTTTCCTATGATATCATCAATAATTCACTACTTTTAAATTTTGGCTGAATCGGATGCGCCGTTTTTGAAATATGCGGGGACAAAGAAAATAAGTTGAAGCATGCGTAAGCGAAAGTGGAGAACGAAATATGTTAAAATCGATATGAGACTAAGAAGGAACAGAAACGCATGATTTTTTAAAATGTCATCAAAGATTTATTAATGGTCCAATCGATAAGGACCCAACATATATTTGACGACAGGCAGGCAAGGAACGAAGCGGAGGTCCGAACGTGCGAGCAAAGGACACAATAGTGCTTGCAGGAATACAAAATTTCTCAATCTTTCTTGTTGGTTTAACAGAACCGACTTGTAGTAATTTCACGGGATCAATAAATAAGCTTGGTTGGTGGTAGAAATTGCTGCTGCTTGATTAAAAAAAAAAATTAAATAACATTATCGTGTTATTTGATGAGTAATCAGAGGTCAGATTCAGGGATAGACCCCGATTTAAATCACATCAGCCTTAGAAGGAGGGTCTACTGTCTCTTTCTTCCCATATAGTGTTAATTTTTAAAATAAACTTTTAACCTATCATTTTTTGTCAGACACTAGAAGAATATAAATTAAATAAATTTGTTCCAATAAAATATTATTAATGCGTGAAAAACTTCCATAGTAGTACAAGAGCCGGGAAGAAAAAAAAGGCAGTTATTTCACCCCAATTTTTGATTACTTCAATGAAAATTATGTATAATCTCTAGTCAAAATCGATGAGTCTGCCAAGTATACGTAGAGGGAATAAAAAATGGAGGATTTTTAAAAACGTTAAAAATAATTAATTTTTCATTCGGAGCTCTATATCTTTAAAACTACCAACATCATTAGAAAATCTAAAAGAACATTATTTAAAGGAGAGTAAATTTGCTGAAATATGAGCCCTAATAGAGCTATTTACGTCCAATAGTTCTCGAGATATAACTTTTTAAAAGCAACATTTCTTAAAAATTTACTGAAAGATTAGTAGGTAGTTAATTTATTTGAGAAATCTATATCTCAAGAACTACGTGACGTATAGATGTCTATTAGCAGTCAAATTAAAGATAGTTTAACGTACTATAAAGTAGTTTATGACCTTTACTAGGAATAGTAGTTTTCATGATATTTCCTAAAGTAAATTGATTTTTAATTGTTAGGACAATAAGTTTGAGTTGTGATAAACATCATTTGAAAAACCATAGGACATGCAGATGTCTGTCAGCACTCAAATTAAAGCTAGTTAAATTTACTATAAAATAGTCTATAATGTTTGTGTTTGTAGGAGTAGTAGTTTTTATGATATTTGACAAAATAAATTCACCAACTGTTAATTTATAGTTGTTCATATAAAATGTTTGATTTTTGAAAAAATATATCTCTAGATCCACAAGACGCACAATGTATGCCAGCACTCAAAATAAAGGTAATTTAACTTACTATAAAGTAGTTTATGACACCTATCTCCGTAGGGAGAGTAATTTTTATGATATTCGCATATGAATATAAATTTGTCAATTGAAAATTTGTCTAAGCTACTATAAATAAATTTATTTTAGCAAATATCATGAAAACTACTATTCCTATGACGATAAACGTATTGAACTACTTCATAGTCCATTAAAATAGCTTTAATTTGAGTGCTAACATACATCTGTACGTTAAATGGTTTTTGAGATATAGATTTTTCAAAATAAATTCACTATCTACTGATCTTTCAGCACATTCTGTACATCATTTTTATGAAATATTGCTTTTTAAAAAGCTATATCTCGAGAACTATTAAACGTCAATAGCTCTATTAGTTTATGGGCTACCTCATGAGGTTAATGCTTATTTTCTAGCCTTTTCTCTGAAAAGGGATAATATTTTTATTTATTCTGATAGTATTTGAAGATCGTATTTGATTTTTAACAGTTTTTGACGTTTTGCTTACAAATTATTCCAAAAAATCGTAAAGAACAGAATCTTGTCAGTGTTAGGATTTTCCACAAAAATCCATCACCAATAAAAGGGGTGTCACCATCAAGACAGCTATTTTAGTCTCCTCGGACGGCAAGGAAAATCACATTATGATGACGGATTCTTATGGGAAATAAAATGCTAAAACTGATTTTGTTCTTTCGGTATTTTCTCGGCTTCCTCAAGCGTTTGTTGGGAAATTATGAAAATATGAAACGATTTTCTGATGAAATCATCAGAATTTGTAAAAAAAAAAAAAATTATCCCCATTCTACGATTCTAAATTTGTTTGCGGTTTAGCACTTGCCTCCACAACAAATATTTAGTTTTAGGCATATTAATGTGATACTGTGGAACAATAAGAAAGTTAGAATGTACCTTTTTGAGAGCATCAAGGAGAACCGAAAAGTAGTCTTACTTAAATGCGCTGACACCAGTTCGTCGAAAATTAAATATAATATGCGCATTTTGTAGGAAATTTCACTTCCTTCATTTTAAATCTATAACTCGAAAAATGCTTGGTTTTCAAGTAATAATAAAAAATCTGATATTTTTTTTTTAATCTTTGTTGTGATGCCACCAGCTAAGAGAGGTGGTAAACCTGAAATTCTCATTGACCACCTTAAAAAATGAATAGAACCCTTTGGAAAAAAGTTTTTTACTAGACTAAATTTAATATCGTAATTTAGTCTTTATTACGACCACTATGTATTTATCATTTATCATTAACAGTTTTTATAACAATTAGTAGTAAAATTTCATGATTAATAATGATGAGAAGATAATAGACTATGAATAATATATATGAGGAGAAGATGGTTGGGGGAGCGGTCAAAAAATAACACAAATAAGTTTAAAAAAAAAAAATTTAATAGTGCCAACGTTTTGGTCAGAATTTCTAGCCTTCATCTTTATAATTAATAATTGGAGAAGTTTGTCGGGAGGGGGGACGGTCAGCAAAGAACAACGTAAATAAACAAAACCATATTTATTTATTTTATGCCGACGTTTCGACATGAATTTCAGGTCTTCATCAGGGCTATAGAACAAAAGATGTCCTGAAATTCAGGTCGAAACGTTGGCATAAAATAAATAAATATGGTTTTGATTATTTATGTTGTTCTTTGCTCACCGCACCCCCCCGACAAACTTCTCTAATCATTAATCTACGGTCAACTATCTACACCTCTTTATAATTAATAATTGAATTTTCGTCTATAATGAAATCTAACTTTTTTTAAATTGGTTATTGCTATATAAACTATTATAAATGTGTTATTATGTATTATATGTGTTATATATATCCTAATGTTTCCATTAGATTTAGCAAAAAAAAACTAATATGTATGAAAACTAATATTTCATTGAAAAATCCACATTTGATCCTCAAGTCCTAAAAAATGTCCTTTCATCTAAGGTTTATGGCTTACCAAATGTTATGGCTATGTTTATTATCTATCATTATTTATTAGCGTTTTTTGTACTTCATTACTTGTAGTATAGGAATAAGTTTAATATCAAATAAAAAAAAAAAAAAAAAAAATTATTTCAAGTTAATAAATTATGATCAAAGCAAATCAGTGATATGATAAATCATGTATGAGACTCTGATGAATTAGAAGAAGATAGGGTTTGATTTTGTCCACTATTACGTCCAATTTTGTCCATCCTAGACTAAACCAGTAAATCCTATTCATTCAGACAAAATAAAAAAAAAAATAGTGTCCTTAAATATCTTTTCTTCTTTATTAAGAAAAACAATCAAACAAAATAACCAGTATTTGGTACTAGTTTTCTGAAAAATTTATTGCCCAACCATACAATTTTAATTTACAATAATAATTCATAGTACAGAAAATAATAATAAAAAATAACATAATAGATAAGAAAATAAAGAACACAATGTAAAATCCTTTTGTTCTGGCATTATTCAAATTCACAATCATCTTCAGTTTCTTTATTCAGCAAATTTATTTATTATGAATATTTTTACTCAATGAAACTGGCTTTTCCAGTGAGTGGTTCTGACTTTAATTCATAGGAGAACTGTTCATTGAAAACAAGTATCCTTTAGCTGCTTGATGATTTCTAAAGTATTTACTCACCTCAGTGCACTATTTCTCATAGGTGCTACAGACAGCTTATGTGGTAGTACATTACTTACACAAATATGGCATACTAATAATATCCATTTTGTAAAGTGGGCTAGAAAAAAAAAAGGGGACAAAATGGCCATTTTGGTTAGAAGTGAAACTTCTTATGTTCTAGCGATTCTTTAAGATTTTATTTACAACCCGAGGAGGCCCCTCACCTCCGGATTTAAAATAGCACCTTTTCAGAATGGATATCTCATGTATACAAATAAACATAATAGGTAACCTTAAAATACCATAGGTAGTAAAAGGTAAGATCCAACACAAATTACTTTTCTTTTCACAGCAATGCACTTATTAATTCACTTTTATATCTGTTTTAGAGGGATCGAAAAAAAAAAGATTTTATTATTTCAGAATTATGAAATTGACTTTGATTGGTAGAAATTAAATGAAATACCTCATTTATTATATTTTATTTATTTAATAACGGGAAGCGTTTCACATTTTTTCTGAATCAGGCTATTGTGCTTTACCTCACCTAAAGAAGTTTCACTTCTAAAGCCATAATCTAAATGGAAATAATAAAAAACATAATGATATTGAATTAAACGAGTGGTGTTAAAAAATTGTAACTGCGAGACCTGAAACTTTTTAGAGAAATAGTACGGTATCAACTCTACATTCACAAAAAAATTGATAATGAGCCTTAGTGTTATCTTTAACATTTTTAAATTTAAAAGAAAAGGTTTTTAGTTTGGTAACATTAACATTATTTTTTTTTATTTACCATTAAGTTGAGGCCTACATAAACTGAACAGAAACCATGCATATTTCACATGGTTTTTTATTGAGCCAAATATCTTTAAAACCAAGAAGTTATAAAGTTTAACACCAATGCAATGCAAACTATGCTGAAACACTAGTACAAAATAGGTGCTTACAAAAGAACTAATGATGATTAATGGAACATCTAAAAAAAAAATAATGAATACTTACTTTCAACTCTCTAAATATGTTGCAAACATAGGTAAAAAAATAAATAAATATTATCAGCAACATTCTCAAATTTTTCCTGAAGATGATGAAATTTGTAAAAATATTTTGTTATGCAAAAATGGAAAAGTATAATAAAAACTTTATTATTTAATCAAAATTTTCATAAATCTTCCAGTGTAGGAAACACAAAAGAGAGATTAATAATAAACTTTTTGATTTATTTTTATCATTTATATTTATTATTCAATATATTTTTATGGTATTTTTTTTTTAGAATTTTTGCTGCTGAAGACTGAATTGGTTATACCTTAACTACTTTGGTGTTAACTGATATTTTGGATACTCGAGGCTTTGTTTTAGAATCTTCCGATCATATACTACCTAGATTGGTACCACTGTGACAACTAGTGATTCTGTTGAGATAATGTTGCTCAGATAGTCCCAGTTAAATTTGCTTAAGTCCCCATGTACCACCAAGTAAAACCGTAACAGCCAATCTTTCAATTACGGGCGTTGCAGCTCTGCCAAAACCTGTTCCTTAGATAACATCTATTAAAGCTGTTAAGTTCCAATTCCTGGATGAAATTCTTATTTACATCTTCAGAGGAACCACAATTTTGGCTGGCGGCTAGGTGTCAGAATGGATTCTGGAGTTAATACCAGACAACCCTCCTTTTAATGATTCAAGCTAGATGCCAGCTGTTATGCCACCTCCTGTCATCCATTCAGCTTCATATCCAGCTGTTTAATCTGTAATGCTACAAAGTAAAGACATACACTGATGTCGTTTCTAGCAAGATATGCCTTAGAAGAGATCCTTTTACATATGATGTTTAAGAAACCATCAGAACATTGGCTATAAAATTCTTAAAGTTATCACTAGGTGAGAATACAAGCCTAAGATAGAATATAAACATATAGATAGCAAAAAAAAATCTTTATAGTAGTACTTCAAATACTATAAATACTTTATAGTATCTCTTCAAAGTAGTCAATTGTACCTCTTAAGCACTTCAAAGCTCCTCATCTTTCTTGAGTGGTCTCATTGGCCAACAATTTTATACCATTCCTCTATCTTCAAAGTTTAACTTAAAAAACCAAATGTTGTTCCATTATTCCTTGTGTGATTAAAAAGAAGGTTATACCTCTTTTTGAGTGAAATAAATACTTAATCTGATTTATTTAAAATTTAAAACCTCTACATTATAGTGCAAAACAAACAAACAACTTCCTGCACTCCTAAGAGAAGCAAACTGAATTACCATCAAACAGTCCGAAGCACCATGGACACAGTAGTGTTTGCTATTGTCACTATTGGAAGTAAAACCATCAAATGGATTCTATCTAAAACCTTCGATCAGGGTAATGGAATGCTGATCACTCAATATCGAAACAGGAAATAGTTCAAACTCCTGTCATCCATTCACAACAAATCAATAATCCCTTATAGTTGGTTTCAGCTAACAACACAACTGATAAAACCCTAAACCATAACATTAACAGTGAAACACAACAGCTCCCATAAGTAGTATGACTCCTAAGTATATCAACTGAAGATCCTTGTCAAATAGGATCCACTAGAAATAAAACAAAACTAGCTCCAATGCTTTGGACACACCAACCAGCAGAAAGTTACACTGTCATTCTATGATTGGCATTCACTCTTTAACATTTTGACTGCAGAAGACGACACATGACTATCAAGCCATGGATAAGCTATCAAGGGAGGTCACTTTTCCAAAATGCAGTTAGAGTGGAGGGAAAAGTTCTAGCAACTTTCACCTTGGATTGCCTCAAACTGTGTTTTGTACTGTAACAGCTTTGAAGCTGAGAGAATTGAGCAACTGTTTAACAACCCCATTGATAAAGTGTTACACCATTTCTAAGTTCTTGCTGTGTAACATTTTCACCCTTCATTTTTTTAAATTTCCATCCAGGTTTATCAGATATTTTATTTTTCCCTCAGCTAGGCTCTAAATTTATCTTGTTTTTCTTTTAATCCAAATGTATATAAAATCACATATGATTGACAGTATATTAAATCAATGTTATATATCAGTGTATAAATCTATATATTAATATTTTAATTAATAAATTAGGTTATCTGGAGATGAAAGCCATTAATTTGTTGTAGAAGGTTGTTACCATCTTAATAATACATTTTTGTATTGTTAAATTCTAACAATTTAGTGGGAAAAAGGTTTTAGATGAACTTTATGAAAATAAATGCAATTTATGTAATAAATAATAAGGTTTATTTTCTTTCAAAAAACTTTAAAAATAAGAGCTGTTAACACTTCTTAGACAAGAGAACCAAGAATAGATACATAGAAACGACTGGAGAAGTATTTGTATATTAAAAAGAATGATAAAAATACACAAATTTAAAAATAAACTTTAATAATGATAAGTAAGACCAAAAAACGACAAACTGGTGAAAATTTAAAATGAAGAGCTCTGTTTGAATTGAATTGAATAAACAACAGCTTCAAACATTTAAAGCATTGGTTTCTGTACATTCTGCTGAGGTAAGGGGCTGAGCTTGATAAAAAGATAAAAAACTCCCCTTTTTTAAAGTTTACCTTTTTTTCCACTTCGAGCCTTGAAATTTCTCTAAAAAAAAAAACAAATATTTCCACACAGAAGAAATACTCCTACTGTGACTTTATCATTGGCAGAAGAGTGATGCAGTTCGCAACATTTACAACAGATAGTATTACTGTCGAACAATTCAGTTCAACCTGAGGTCTTTAGCAGCTTCTGTCTCAGGTATCAATTTACTAACAGTAACTTGAACAACTCAAACTATATGAATGTATATCAAAACGAGCTAGTGTGATTCATCAAATATTGACAACAAAATTATCAAGGACTAACGCCATGCCTTCCAAAAGTACAATGCTACAGACACAATTTAAACAGAATAAATAATGGATAAATAATAAACCAATAAATTACTAGATATATTCATAATAATTAAAACTTTCCCTTTTTGGTTTGCAATGTGAAGGTATAATAATCAATAAATATGGATAAACATAGTCCAGTCTTTAAATAATAAACTTTATTAAACCTAGGACACATGGTATAAATATAATAATGATTTATTGTTTAATACATAGAAATTATAATATATACTTTGTATATTTGTACATAAAAATATTAAAATAAAATACTGGGGTACAAATATATCAAGATATTACTACAAGGAGGTTAAAATGATTTTAGGTTCAAATTTCAGGAAACAATAACTTATTTAATTAATTTATAAAGTTAATAATAAAAAAAAATATTTTCAATTTATAAAATCATTGGATAAATAAACAACTTTATCTTTTCAACAAATTAACTAATGTCATTTCTATACATTATAAAAATTATAATATTAAATATTACACTTGAAGATCAAATACAATCATATCCATATCAATACATAAGATAAATATTATCAACAGAACATATAACTGGAGATTCCCTTCCACTAATACAAATAGGAATATAAAGTTAAAATAAATTTTCTCTTACTCGAGAGAATTTAACATTAAAAGTTGCTTGAGGACTTTGGTTTGACTAGTCTCGCGGATCTCTCCAGCAAGAAACATTTCATCAACAACAGTGTATACCTTATAAAAATTGAAAACCTGTAAAATAAGAAAATAGATTAAGAAATACTGTTTCAGTTTAATGATTTTTTTTTAAACAAACATGAAAGTTTTGGGATAAAATTAAAAAAGTAAAAAGTGAAATTTTATGTAGTTATTCTCAAAAGTGACAACAAAATCATGTCTTCAAAGAATCAAGTAATGTTTAAATAAATGTTTCTGTAAAGGATAATTGAGATCACGAAAAAACTATCTTTGTAGTAGTCAATGACAATCTCAAGCAAATAAAATACTAGAACATTAGAAAAAATATGTTTTCATAAATAAATAGAGAAAAAATACTTACCAGATCTAACTCACAAACATTATGGAAATATTCATTGAGCACTTCAACAAAGTTGTGTATTGCTTCAAGGTAACACAAATTATTGTCATTAACATCAACACAAATGCAGAAGTATAGCCCTGCATAGCGCCTATAAACGATCTTGAAGTTACGAAATTCAACAAAATTTGTATGTTTGGCATCCCTCACAGTCACAACTGCATGTACCTGCAGAATGCATAAAAAATCTATATAGTTCAAAACATAGATTTATCACCATATAATACAATTTGTTTTTACATAAAATGAAATCAATAAACCACTACTCTGCTTTATTCATTATTATTTTTTATTGAAATCGTAATTTATAAAAACAATTTTGTTTTTTTAAAACTTTCTTGTTTACACTTATTTTTACTTTCATTTACATGGAATATATAGTAAGGGACATTATTGTAACCACGTAAAATTTCAAATTTGAGTTTTTGATGGAAATACATGTTTTGAGGTACCCTGAGTCCAAAAACAAAAAAACTATTCTCGTAAAATGGTTGGTGAGTGTGTCGGTCTGTATGTAGTCAGCCAAGTTCCAAAATGAAAAGTCGTACAAAACTGAAATTGCATACATAAGGTGAGAATATGCCTGGGATATGACACTAACTTTTTTAATAAAATCGACAGACCTGAAGAACCACTTAATAGAATGAAATTTTATTGAAAACGACTCTCAACAATTTTGATGAAATTCTCTACATCAATGTCAAGCTAAATTTTCTTTAATATCAGCTAGGTCTCATCCACATTGAAATAATTTGATTGAGCTTAAATGATGAATTTTTAAAAACTCTTCTTCTGAAGCACCTTTAATTTGTTAATATCAAAAAAATAAACAGTGCTCGTTGTTAGAAATAATAAACAATAGATAAATACAAAATATTAAAGAGTTTTATGAATAGAAAAAGGGAAAATAGAAATATCCGATACTAACAGAAAAAGCCGAGATCACACAATCTTTCCTGATTGCATTACGGCTTCCTTACCTTTTCATAAACTGCTGCATCTTTGGCAGGAACAAAATTTATAATATATAATTAAATAATAAAATCATCTTACCTCCTCAATAAGCTTCTGCTTCTCATCATCATCAAAATTCATATACCATTTTGCAAGACGAGTTTTACCAGCCCTATTTTGAATAAGAATAAATCGAATCATCGTATAACCTGTAAAAAAATAAAATAAAGTTGACTGAAATATTTCATAACAAAACTTGAGTACAAATTAGTTTTAACAATATTATTTATTTTCAAATAGAAACTTTTAATTCTGAAACTGTCTGTACTGTTAAGATTTTAAATGCACAATTAAATTGTAGAGCAATTAAATTTAAGGGTCTCATAATATGTAATAAGAGTAGTTTTCTAAAAACTAGTATTACAGAAAAAATACACATAAATTTAAGACATATTAAGAAAATCAATTAAAAAAAACCCTAAACAAGAATAACAGAACTGATCAAAACATGTATTGTTAGAATAGATCAAAAATAATTGAGAAAACAAACATCTTTCTAGAATTATATGTATTTTTTAACATTTCAAATTTAACAATAAGCCCAATCTTTCAAAGCTTCTATGTAAGAAATATATAACGTATACAAGAAAATGTGAATCAATGTTATAACTGCAACAGGGAAGGTAACATGGTGTTCAACCAACACAACAGGTTTTAACTAATACAATACAGTAATAAGAAACTACCCAACATTTACTGAACTCAGAAATCTTTTAGAGGTATTAGTTTCACTGACTGGGATATGTTATCTCTATTTTTTTTTTATTTAGCACATCCCTACACAACATTCTAAACATGCTGAATATTCATTATCAATACCAGGAAAACTTTCGATTAAAACTACTGTGTGCAACTTAACATAAATGAAAATGTAAAAAGAGGAAAATAACTTACTCTTAAGTGAAATTAAATTTCATAACACAACAAGAGAAATTGCCACTGAAGGCGTTCAGTTATAACATGGGCGGTAACCTCCCACTGATAACTGTAATCAAATCTTTTAAATGATATACATACATATTCAAATGAATATTTGCAAAGATGTTTTAAATTGTTTCAAATTTATAAAATAAAATATTATTATTGCATTAAAAACTTAATTTTCTCACACTATCCTTAGGTAAATATTGATAAGTTTCTAAATATTAGTTAATGACAGACTTTTCTGTCTCTTCATACTCCTCTTTTCCGCTTTCCATCTGGTTTTCAATATAACATCTTCTTAGGCATCCTTTGATCGGGCATCTTCTTTACATGTCCTAACTATCTTATGCCTTCTCTTTTCACTAAAGCCATGAAATTTAACTTCGCCTGCTGGCTCTCTAGAAGTTATTTGTCAGTCCCAAGCACCAAATAAAGGAGTTGGTTCGATGGGTTAGCTACCTACCAATCGGAAATATATATTAAGTTCAGAGAACAACCATTGATAAGAGATTTTAAAAAAATCCTACCACTTATATTGAAAAAATATTATCTATTTTATTGTTGTCAGTTGTTGAATAACGAAAAAAAAAACGTAAGTGTAGAACCCGAAAAAGATTTCTTTTTACAATGGATAATATAGACTAGGAAGGGATACTGATATATCTCATATATTACTTAAATCATATACACCCATGTATATGGGTGATTCTCGAAATAAATGCCAATTTCACGAGTATTTCATGATAAAGGATGTGTCTTATCCATAATTTTTTATTACAATATTTTAGATATGATAAAACAATGAGAGTATACATAAAAGGTTGAAGAAAAGATTATACATATTTAAAAAAAAAAATTAATTTTAAGAGGGAAAAGTGATTAACCAAGATATATACAAATATGAACAGAATATAAACTAAAAACAACTACAGTAAAGATTGATAGAACTACAAATGAATTACTTGAATAATGAAATAATAAATGGAGAAGTAATAACAAATATTGAACAATTAAAAGAAGGAAAGAGTGAGGAAACAATATGGTGTAATAATAAATCAACTAGATAAATAAATGTAGGTTGATTGTTCATTCATGAAAAATTTCGAATTTCTGATTTAGGACGTGTATAATCCCGGGGAGTGAGAGCTACTATTTTATTTAAATCCAATGACTGGAAGTTGCACTTCATATTTTTTTTTTTTTTGCGATTTTCTCAAAAACGGCTTTTACAATTTTGATTTAATTCGGTGTATCTATTTACAATTAAATGTTCTTTAATACGATATTTATCGGTTTTATCTTCAATGAAATATTCAGACCGGCCTTAAATGCCGTATTTTCAAAATGGCTTCCTCTGAAGTAGCTTTAATTTTGTATTGACATCATCGTGCGACCTTCAGAAGATCTTCTGTATGAAGATTTTCATCGCCTATAGTTCCTAAAAAGAAATCTCAATAGTAAAAAAAAGTTATTTTATTTTTGTAAGTGATGAAATCATGAGGCAAAATTAAAATTTTTGAATGATGATATCATAGCTCAGCTTTCGAATTTCCTGTAGTAGATTCAAGAAGGACAAGTTCATGTCAAAACCAGTCTTGGGCTAGATTACAAAAAGTTATTATTGAAATGGTAACTACCCTCCATAAAGTATAAACATAGAGAAATTAGAACAAATCTAGTGCAGTGCGTGCATCAGACAACCTTCACTTGCTGACCTATTAAAGCGCCCAAGTTTTGTGGGCTCTTCTTGAAATTTTTGCGATTTTCGAAACGAAAATTTTATAGTACTGGAAAGATAAAAATTATTACAACTTTTTTAAGTTTCAGTTATAAAAATTTGTATTTCATGGTTTCTCGGGGTAAGAATAACGAATGTAAATTTTGTTCCTTCGAAGAATACAACAGTTTACAAAAGATAAGGAAACGGAAATGCTATTGGGAAAGATAGCATTTCCCCACTCGAATACATTTTCTTTTTCTCTCCTTTAGAAATAAAAAAAAAATTAATATTTGTATTTAACCATTGTATGGACAATGGTGATCTTGCTTACAATGAGAACTGGTATTTTTTTATTTACAAAATTAAAGGTAATTTAGAGGAAGATTATTTGAATATTTGGCATTTAAATCCTGTTAGACTATTTAAATGAGCATAAGACCAACCTGATATTTGAAAGCACTTAATTGCTTATTGATTCATAGAGAGTTTAATCAAAATATTTTGAGCCATTTTAGAAAATCGAAAAAAAATGATGAATGAAGGTAAAGGATGCCGGTGGAGGTGCCCAAATGTAATGAAGGATGTAAGGATCTATGTATATTTCAAATTAAATTATTTTAGGTAAAAGTACGAGAAAAAAAAAGTTGTGATTTTAAAGCAATCAATTCATTCTTATTGATTATATTAAATGCTAAGTTAAATTTGGCATTAAGAAAGCATAATGCTGTAGACTACTTACACCACTCCCTGACTTTTCTAAGGCTGCTTATCAGCACTCCAGAGATAAGATTAGTAGATGATTAATCGAAAATAAATTGTATATTTTTTTTTTCTACAATTGCGAGAATATGACTTACAGTTAATATGGGACTTTTCCTTAAAGGAAAGTGTTTCATTGCCGAATGGAATCCGAATAACATGTGACTCAACCGATAATGAGCAAAATGTCTATCAGGAATACATCCTTCCTCCACGGCTTTAGAGAGTTGAAAGAAACCAGACCGTGAACACTGATACTGATTGTCTTGTGAGTTACATATTATTTCATTTAAGTGCAAATTAGAAATCGCCTTTCAATGTGCAGTATTTTGCTTTCCCACTACGCTTCTCTTAAATGCAGAAAACGAAAGGAAATTATGTCCTCAGAATCGAAAATTTTCACTCCTGCTTTAGGTTTTAAATATCAAGGAACAAAATTAGTCCCGTTTCCGTTTTTAGATAAACAGTCAAATTTTGGAGATTGTGCACGTTGGTTTAAATTTAGTCCCACATCGATTTTATCAGACACTACTTTTGCTTATGCCATGCCCAAACATATATATCTCTTTACACCTATAATTCGAAAACGGTCAGATTTGGCCTAAATTTGGAGGGAAGAGAGGGTCAGTATGAAGAAGGTTCATTATTAATTTAATTAAATTCCATCAACTTCTTTTACTTCACAGTGCATGAATGTACTTTTCTTAACTTCTTTATTTCAGTGTTTGTTCAAACACGGCTCAACCCAACAGTTTATTTATCAAATGTCAAACCCAATAATTAAAAAAAAAAATGGGTCGGTATAGCTTCATCATCGCTCCTGCATTGGTAGGTACATTATTACTTACATTTCAAGGTGTAAGTATAAATTTCTTTATTTTTATTTTCATATAAATTTTAGTATAACCTATCCCCTGATCTGTGTTTGAACCATACGTATAAAAAAAAAAATACTTTAGTGCATGGTGAAGTATTGGATAGAATTTCATCATTTTATTATTACTAGACAATTTCTCACTAATCTTCAATTTACCTTTTTCAATCAGACGTTTTTGAAAAATAGGAGTACCAAGAAAAATATGTTTAAGCATCCGTAAGCAGAAATAGTTTACAGAATATGATAAATTTTATATGGGATCAACCAATTGATACCAACATGTATCTACCCAAACAATCTCTGAACAATTTAACAAAATTTAATGAAAGATTCGATTGATCATTCCCGAACACAAGTTTATTATAGACTATAGATTAACAGACGGGCACAGACAAATGTGTTGCTTAGTATCTAAAACTTAAAACGGAAGTTAACAATTTTGATTCGGAGAACTTCGGTATTGTAAAATAAAAAAAAAAAATTATCTTGAATCTTGAATCATTGTGTATAATGTATAACAAATATTTTAGCAAGTAATTATTTTCTTATTAGTCCAGTAGGTATTGTAAGGAAGATACACTGACGTATGTAAAGGCATATGTTTTTCAATTTTAAAGTTTTTCAGTGAATCTTGAAGTTTAATGAATTTATTATCTGTTTGACAGTTTTGAATAAGAACCAAAGAGATGAAACGAAGAAAAAAAAAATAAAAAAAGGAGAAAAAAGTCATATTCTAGTATTATATATTACTACTGTTTATATTTATTATTGTATACTTGTCTAGGCTTATTTATCGTAAGATTAAAAATATTGTCTGATTAGACTAAAATAAGTATGTTGTGTGATTAGCAACCTGATGAAGTTGGGAAGTACAAATTTGTATTTATAATAAAGTTTTTCGTCCTCCAAATAAGTACTTTGATTTATGATTTTCAAAGGCAATTTTAGTGGTTCTTAAAATTACCTATAACTTTAATCGAAACTTTATTTTTTTTTAGATAGAGGTACAATTTAAAATATGTATATATTTTGTATTGAACGTAATCCAAAGATAGTACCATAGTCTATGGTTACTTTATCTACTGCGTGCCTTCTGCAAACAGTCCCAAAGATACTCTGTTTGTTAAAAAATACTGCAAGGTTATGGTAGTATCAATGGAATTGGTCAATACAAAATAAAATAAGAAGTTATTTTTCCGACTTTTGCTAGTATCAAATCTATTGATATTTTCATTCAAGTCTCAGAACGTATTTTAGCCTCTTAAAATATGTGTGAATTAATTGTTTTTTTTTATGATTATGGACAGATCTTAAATCTACATCATAACATAAAAAATAAAAGAAAATGCCTGATATATCATCATACGTTAAAATAAATGATAAAAACTACAGGGAAACTATTGTTGAAGTCAATGATCCAAAATCTGATTGGTAAGTAAAGGCGATAGCATACTAATATTCAATTTATTATTTATTTAAATATAATTTTTATTACGTGAAGCTATGATTACGTATTTAATGTGCCCTTTGTTACGATTAAATTGCTGATGAGAATTGGATTGAAATATTTCCAATTGCTGGTATATTTCTAAATATATTCTCTTAGTAATTCAGTCATACGACTTATGTGTGGATGACAGGTTTTTTCTCACTCAATCATTTCTGAATCAAGTTACCGGAAGAAAGCACTTTAGTTTTTTTTTCAGAATGAGATAAACTCAGCACTGATAAAACCAACTGTCGGTACAGTGGAATTTATACAAACAGATAAAATAATAACAATTTAATTTTGTAATTTAGTTTATTTTTTTTATGTTTCCTTAAATATTTGTTCTTTTCTTATCATACCTTAAATAGAAATAGCGAAAATTCAATATTTCTTATATTAAATATTTATGTTGGCAACGTAATTTTTAAATAACTTAAATTTTAAAATTCCAGTAGCCTCAACTCCTTCTGGCAAAAAAGTAGGCGTGTTTTGTCAGTTATATGTGCTTCCATAACATCACTGTAAATTTAGAAATTAGTAAAATATCAGAATTGTATTAAAAAAAAATAATTGAATGTTACCGTATTTTATATCAAATTTTAATAGGAGGGGTTCTGAAAAAAACCTTTCTTACCATCTAGTTAGAAAGGTTTTGAATCAAATTTTCGGTATCCAGTTTTCATGTCAAAAAATTCTATTTTTTGCCATCTGTTTACCTTTATATTATCGCTTAAACGGGAGGACCGATCCTAATGCTGAGGTGTTTTTGCAGCCAACGTCTGTGCACTTAACAGCCAAAAATGTGCATTGACTAGCGTTGTAACGGTTGTAACAGTGTTGATAAAATACAAATTAAAAAAAAAAAAGTCTACAACGGAACACTATTAGCAATGATATAGTGTATTTAAAATAAAGAAAACAATGTCGTTCACGTATGTCTGCTTGGACGATTAAATTTGGAAGATAAATTAATTAATTATACAAAATAAGTTTTAATCAGACTAATATTAGCGAAGAAAGAGCAAACTATATGTTTGTTGGAAGTCTTGTGATAGGACACAGCAAACTAAATGTTTGTTGGAAGTCTTGTGATAGGACACATCAGATTTTTATATATGCATGTTAAATTAAAACTTATATTATACTTTTATTGAAATACTCATTCAATTTCATAAAACAAAGTGGTCAAGTGTATATATAAGAATCATTAAGTGATTTGCACATAAGCATTAAATGGTTTTAAAGATGGTTTAAATTGACATTCACAGGAATTATGTTCTGCCATTTAAAAAAAAATAATTAAAAATTATTTTGGTGATATCTAACATTTGAATTATGTTTTAGTATTTGTAGGAAAGGAGTATTTCGATATGGGATGTTTCTGCTAGCCTGGTTGGCCG
Source organism: Halyomorpha halys (assembly GCF_000696795.3). Lineage (NCBI taxonomy): Eukaryota > Metazoa > Arthropoda > Insecta > Hemiptera > Pentatomidae > Halyomorpha > Halyomorpha halys. Next base: position 187,184 of record NW_027106725.1, read on the forward strand.
TTGGTATTTTTTTATTTTGCATAACTTTGACTTTAAGGTCATCTGATCACCGAAATGAGGGTTTTGACAAAATGTGGGAGTTTTATAAGGTTAGTAAAACTTTTGGACTAATAATATATTTTAATGTACCTGAAATTAACTAAGAGAAGTTTGTATTGTCTTTAGATCGGGTATGGGAAAAACTACAGTCAGAAAGAGGATGATGTGCGAATGAGCATATTTATAGAGAATTTAAAGGAGATGGACAGACATAACATCCTCAAGCTGGAATTGTGACATATGAAAAAGAAATAAACATGTTCTCAGATTTTGTAAGACTGTGTTTTCTGTTTTGTAGTTTAATTAAATATAATTTCTTTAAATATGCATGTTTTGTATGATAAATCATTAATTTTGGTAAAAATATTTTACTGAAATATATAGTAGACACCTTCATCGCTATGAAAATGACCTCAAACCTGCAATACTCTGATTATGGAAACTACAAATATTTTTGTGAAACTTTATAGGGAGTGTATTTTAAACTAATTTTAATTTAAACATTTACCTATTTTGTGCTTATATTTAACTGACTGATTTCTACAATGTTTTAAACTGACTGATTTAAACAATGTTTTAAACTTTAGTATGAGCTAGAATCAACTATCGTAAAAAAATATCATGGAAACAGAAGAAAGCTTACTGCTCAAGATATATAATTGTTATTTTTAAAACTATATTTATTTTATAAGTTAATATCAGTCAATAAATACAATTTAAGATTTATTATTTATCTTATAAAGATTACACTTTGCTGCTAATTTTATTAAGATTAATATAGTACGTACAGGGAGATCAATTACATATTACTCAAAAATAGTGAACTACTACAATATTTTATAAGTTAATATTACTCAATAAATGTATTACTATACAAGAAATATTAATAGTCAATATTAGAACTAATAATTGTGCTACTATCAATCCTAAATCCAGACTCCTGAAGAACTAGATGAAATCACAGGATTCCAAGGAACTACAGAACACCTTCCTGCTATAGACGCATTTTTCAATGGTAAAGATATAGCCTATCCAGAGAGCTTCGACTGGAGACTGAAAGGTGCAGTAACTGGAGTCAAGAACCAAGACAGATGTGGTTCATGTTATGCCTTCTCTGCTGTGAGTTTCCTAACATAATTATTTTATATTCATGTACACTTAGATGGTGAATCACTTGCGAATAAAGAAGTAAATGGTTTGGGTTGCGGTCAGGAAAAATTAAAAATAGTGTCATCAACTAATTAACAGTTGATGTTTCGATCCACATAGTTGTTATTCATTAGCAGAAAAAAAAACCATACATTGTAGCTGTAACTGATGTATAAGTATGCAGTTAGGTAAATAAAACTGATGTAAAGATTGTGGTATATAAGGATATAAAAATCCTTTCCAAGATTTTTATATTCTTGGCCCTCTTGGGCATTTGTACTATAGTATCATGGACGGGAATAAGGAGGTAGCTACAATGTGCAGAAGTGGGGGAAGGGTAAATAGTGAGAAAAATAAATAGTTGACACATTTTTTTAATTGTTTGTTTTTCATTAACACAACCTAAACCATATTCTTCTCCATTTATTACTTCTAATATCCTCGGCTAGTTTGGACATAGCCTTCAAATCTGTTAATATTGTTTACTGAATACTTTAGTCCTCTCTCACCATATCTAGACTATCAACATAACTGGTCTGTTGTAAAAATGTTTGAAATTTATATTACTATTCTAGTTGAAGAATTCCTTTGTTAATGTCCGGCTTTGAAATGAAACACTAGACGATCTTGATTATTTTTTTTATTAATTCCTCAAAAATAGAAATTACAGTGTATTAATAAAAAATAGCATTATGTAAGGACTAGAATTCAATGGAAATATTATCTTTTTCTAGTGTAAGTATTAGAAGGTGTAAATGAGTACTTATCTACTAGGATGGTTGTTCTATAGGCCCTCTGATTTCTTCTCTTGATTCTGAGGGAGATAGCAACCTAATAGATCCAAGTCAGATATTGACATCAGGAGCTGACTAAAATACAGGATGCCCATAAATGAGGGATCATATTGTGGGAACAGATATTACACCTTATGCGGAACAAAAAAGTATATATGACCCATTGTCTGATTCTCAACAGTATGGAATAAAATTCAAATTTTGTGTTCTTAGCTGTTATCTTGTGTGCTGATTTTTTTTAAAACTCAAATAAACCTAATTTAAAGCTCCCTTAAGGAGAAGGAGCAAATAAAAGATGAAAAATTTCCTATAAATGTAATGAGTTCTGCCAAAAAATAAAATAAGCATTCCATGATGTTATATTGAAAATTTTTATCCCATACTGTTGAGAATCGGACTATGGGTCATATAGACTTTTTTTGTTCCTCATAAGGTAAAGTATATATGACATTGTATAACAATATGACCACTCATTTATGGGACACCATGAACATAGAGTTACATAACATTTCTGTTCTGTAACTTTCAAGATATTTATATTATATATTTAATCAATAAATATTTAAAATTTCATCAATATTTACAATTTTGAATAATATAATGAATACATAATGATATGTTAAACAATACTATAATTCAATTTCATTAGATGACACCAGGACTAGAAGGCTAGTACTGTTTCTTTTCGAGCCGTTATAGATTAATAAGGATATGGTAGTTTTGATTGACCAAAACCGAAGATCTCTTAGTACAAGAGCCCAAGAGGAGAAAAAAGGCAGTTATCTCACCCCAATTTTTGATTACTTTAATGAAAACTATGTATAATTACCAGTCAAAACTGATAAGTCTGCCAAGTATAGGTAGGTGGAATAAAAAATGGCGGCTGTCTTAAAGCGATAAAAAAAACTAATTTTTCATTCGGAGCTCTATATCTTAAAAAGTAGGAACAGGACAAGAAAACCGAAGAGAACGTAGTCATTTGAAGAAGAGTAAATTTTCTAAAATATGAATAGTTATGGAGATATAGCTTTTTAAAAAGCTACATTAAAAATGTTGTATGGGACCTACCAAAAGATCAGTAGTTAGTGACTTTAATTTGAAAAATCAATATCTCAAAAACCATTTCCCGTACAGATGTCTATTAGCACTCAAATCAAAGCTAGTTTAATGAACTATTAAGTAGTTTATAATGTTTATCTTCGTAGGAGTAATAGTTTACATGAAATTTGCTAAAATAAATTGATTTATAGTTATTTGGACAACTTTTCATTTGCCTAATTTATATTTATATGAGAATATCATAAAAACTACTACTCCTACGAAGATAAGTGTCATAAACTACTTTATAGTAAGTTAAATTTCCTTTATTTTGAGAGTTGGCAGACAAATGTACGCCTTAGGGAACTAGAGATATATGTTTTCAAAAATCAATTATCATAAAAAGTACTACTCCTACAAAGATAAACGTTATTACCCATTATGTAGTAAAGTTAACTAGCTTTAATTTGAGAGCTGGCAGACATCGGTACGTCCATGGTTTCTGAAATAAAGTTTTTCATAAATCAAACTTATTGTCCGAACAACTATAAATCAATTTATTTTAGAAAATATCATGAAAACTACTATTCCTACGAAGGTACGTGTAAAGAACTTCTGTACGTCACATAGTTCCTGAGGTATTGATTTCTCAAAATAAATTAACGAACTACTAATCTTTCAGTAGATTCTTAAGAAATTTTGCTTTTTAAAAATCTATATCTCGAGAACTATTGGACGTAAATTGCTCTTTTAGGGCTATTTCAGCAAATTTACTCTTCATTAAATAATATTCTCTTAAATTTTCTAGTGTTGTTGGTAGTTTTGAAGATATAGAGCTTCAAATGAAAAATCAACGTTTTTTTAAGGTTTTGAAACAGCCGCCATTTTTTAATCCCCCTACGTATACTTGGAGACTCATCAATTTTGACTAGTAATTATACACAGTTTTCATTGAAGTAATCAAAAATTGGGGTGAGATAACTACCTTTTTTTCTTCCCGGCTCTTGTACTATCTATTTTATATAGTTTACTAACTATAAGTAAAAATAGGTTATTATCTATTAATTTAATTTCTCGAATAGGGTGTTTTTAGAACAGTTGGGAAGTAGTTATTGGGATGTGTCCCAGTTTTGCATTTATGCATTCCGCTTTTTGCAATTATAATTATAATAAAATTATGTACTATTAGAAGTAGCCTACTCCTTAACAGTTATTTGTTTTTTCATATAGACTGGTTCTTTGGAAGCGCAGCATTTCCTGAAGACAGGCCAATTAGTGTCCCTGAGCGAACAGAATCTGGTGGACTGTTCTAGGCCACAGGGCAACAATGGCTGCCATGGTGGAAACATGAACAACGCCTTTCACTACATTCTACAGAACTACGGGATAGACACTGAACAATCATATCCATATGAAGGAGAAGTAAACTAATTTTCATAGTCATAATTGTATTATTTAATCACATCAATAGGTTTAGTGCAATTTACCGGTTGTTTTTAATGTTATTGTGAAATTTATTTAGTGTTAGCTCTGACCATAATTCCTAAGATTTAGATCGGTTTTTATTTTTATTTAGTAGGTTATTCAGCTTACTCTGTAGGGTGGAGATGCGTGTAGCACGGTGCAATTAGTGTATTGGTGCATGTAGTACGGTGTAATTAGTGTATTGGTGTGAGCTTCCTCACAACATAAATGTTCTTCAAGAGGAAATGGCCACGATAAACATGAAAATTGGACCGTAAAGACCAATTGTATGATGATAGGAAAGAAACCTCGCAGAAGAAGTTTCTCAAAGAATCAATGCAGCTGGAAGAATATTTAGTTTGCTTCGAACGAGTTTCCTGGGTAAAAGGAGGGTGACGAGAAAAACTAAAATGATGATCTATAAATTGACGTTCCTCCATATTCTTTCCTACTCTTCCGAACCGTGGACCCTTACCTCCAAACACAAGAGCCGGATTCAATCCATGGATATGCGTTATCTTTGTAAAGTGGAAGGAAGGAAATGACGAGATAGAGTACGGAACAGCACCACTAGCCTGGGAGTCAAACCGGATGAGAGCATCCTAGAGGAGTACAAGCTAAAGTGGCTCGGATACCTCTTTAAGATGGACCACTTATGGTTAAGGAAGCATTTAGGAGCCGGGATATGGACTGGAATAGGAGAAGGGAGAGGGTCCAAGAACGAGACATCTGGTACAGACTCTACAAATCGTGTCTACACACTGCGCAAGTGATGAAGGGGATAAAATGATTACGATGATTATGATGATGATGTGTGAGGTTCCTGAGACTAAAGGACTAGACCATCTAAAGCGCATAAAATAGATAGCGTTTAATTTTTATCAAGAAGAACAGAATGGGGCTCACGATGCTACATTAGGAGTAAACGGAATGTAACGTAATACGGTAATGATAATGAATTATTAAAACTGTTTCTAAAGTTGCTTTTTAGACTTAGTACAAAACATATTCTATTGATAACTTATTTTTTCTTAACAAAGTTATCCAATATTGGATAATTATTTTTTAATCTCCATTTTATGAGAAGAATAATTGTTTCATATACATGGCAACAAACAAATGTTACTTGGAGAAGTACTATGATTTTTCGGATTTATTCTTATGAGGGTTCATATGTAAATTTCAATACAATTATTGATAAAGTAGGGAATGAAATAAAGGAACCAATAAAATACAACGCATAAGACATAAATTAAAAAACTTCTTATACGATGCTTCCAATTATTATCCAAACGGTTTATAATACTTGCGGCAGTAGTCAGAACATAAGTCAGAACTATCCAGAAAGGTCATCGCTGCTACCGTGTGGAGAACCACAGTATTAAACATATAATGTAGTAATCTTAGAAGCATAAAGTGAAAAAAACCTCGACAGATCACCAAGAAATAGTGGTTCTTGTCTGGTTCAGTATGTGATATCCAAAACTAGCAATAGTAAAAGGAAAATAGGAAAACTGAAGGATATCTCAATAGTTTGTCATTCAATAAAATAAAATAGGCACAAAGATATCCTTTCATTTTAACTTTAAAATTGTAATATTCAAGAATTATTTAAAGTAAATAAAAGGAAATTTAAAAGTTTTATTCTACTCTCTGATCTAAAATATAGCTTTGAAGATGACAAGGTTTAATGAAAAGATTAAATATTAAATAGATATGAGAATTTTATTTTAAATTATATATAATATTATGGACTCTATATCTCAATATACAATATACTTAAATCCTAGGTAGAGCAGACTAACCAATTATATATGCTTCTTTGATGAATGATGGTTCTGGTTGTCTTAGTTCTGGTCCTCTTCCTAACTTCCAGGATACGTCCAATCCACCGGTGATCCAAACCAAAATGATCCTTTAATGATATGATCTCCTTGGATTCTTTTTCTAGATATCTACCACTGACAAAGGGTAGTCCGCACCACCTCTTCCTGGAGACACCTCTTCCAGGACACGTCCAATACAACTACCATCCAAACAACGAGTGATCTCTTCCTATGTATATCTTCAACGTTCACTCGTCGATAAAAAAAAAACTCTATTGTATCACAATCGCTCTAATTAACTTTCGCTGATTCCCGATGTAAATACTTCATCAATAATTGTTATCGTCTTATATTTCTTCCTGAATTAATTTGGATTATAATCGTGTTAAAGAAACAACAAAACTTGAAAACATTTCAATCTACGTACTCAACAAAGCAGTAATTCAAACAGACTTCAGAAGGACCCGTGCCGCAATCTTGAATATTTTGAACGATTCATCTTTACACCATATTTGACTGATCAAAATTGGTTAGCTTCCTTTTTGGTTTAATACGACAAATAAATAATACTGAAACGAAACATACTAAAAATCATTTATAAATAAAAAATATCTATTCATTAAAAAAGAGGGTTTACAATATATATACAAGGTCATATAACTATTTTGCTTGAATAGTGGCTCATATGACAAATAAAAGATTTTTTTAAAACATTTTTGTTGAGGTATTTCATAGATTGTCCAAATATGGCCGACCTAAGGTTTGAACAGTTGTAGGCCACTTAATATCCAATCGATTAGCCTGAAGTTTTACCTACAGATAGAATAATCTATCTAATTTCAAAATAAAATAAGGAAATGAATTGAGAGGGAATTTCGGGCGTTCACTCCAACCATTATCAATTGATTATATTAGGACCAGAGGTCCTAAAAACACAGGAAACTTTATTTTTGTTATCAAGGAAAAATCAAAATTACATTTCAAGACGATTCAAATTATTTAAAAAAATTGATTGCAGAAGGTATTCATATCATACGAACAAATTTAAGAGGATACTTTTCCCATTCTGGACATGCATAAATCCTGTCAAGTCGGTTGTCATACCCACCACACAATTGGTGGACATAAGTTTGACAAATGAAGAGCAAATGGATGTGTTAAGTCTTTCATGCATATAATAGTGAAAACTGACCTCCTCATTGGCATCCCCACATTAGCAAACCCGTGAATCCTGCGTCCTAGTTTCATTTCGTCAGATTCAGATAGAACTTCCCTCCTATCCGATTTCGGCTTTCGGATATAATGTTGGAAGTATATTATGTCTTCTCAGAGTACGCCTTGGGACCCCAAACAGCACAGCTGCTTTGTAAGATGACATTCTTTCTTTCATTGCTTTCAATGCATTTTTTAGTTGCCCTTGTGTCAATTTTTCTCTTTTCTTTACCGGTAGAGAAGCCATTTGCACAGAAAGGAACAATTAATTACTTACAAAATAGCATTGTTATAAAGAAAAATATGCTTGAGAACAACAGAAAACAAATGGTGTCCTAATATGGCCTAGCTAGGAATCACAGGCTATATAAGGGTAACCCCCTGCTTTTACTGAAGTAAACCTACTTTATTTTAACAACAAATCCCTTGTAATATCCTCAACGTAGAGATCCTTAGCTATATAAATTATCAAGAGGTTCTCAGCTAGCTCAAATATGTCATTTACAAGAAACATGAGAACTTACCTCAAAAATTGCAACGATGTGTGCCCTTCGACTACAAAGCTACACAAGTGAATTGCAGAACCCTTTCTTCCATTACCTCCTTTTGTGATGTCTTTTCTACATAAAGAAACAGATACTAAATCTTTTTTTTATAACCCCATCTTTACATTATTTTTCGGCACTAGGCCGTAATAGGACCACATACATTACAGCAGACTGTAGATAATTACAAATTAACTTAGGACGACCTCAATGAAGAAAATGACCTTAGTCTACTATACTATCTTTGGAATACTTCCAATTCTAAATACAATCAAAACTTTTGTTTTTTTGTCACATGAGCTAGTAATCAAGTTAAGTAGTGATATGACTAGCTCCGTAATAACGTAATTCACGGAATTTTTCCTTTTCAAAATGAGTTGGATATAGTTTCCACATTGCCACGTAGTTTCAACCTCCAATACAATAGCTCTTTCGTTAAGACAACAGCTATAAATGGATTCATACACTACCAGGCCTTGTGAAATTAATTACAGTAAAATTTTGAGACCACCTGCCCACAAAAACCGAAATTTTAGCTGTTTTGATGAAATATGATTTTTTTTTTTTTTTTTATCTCTTTACAGTTGCTAAGTGTAACTGGGCGTGTTTGGAACTAAGCTACTGATGCCATAACGTCTAGTGGGCTGTTTACGTTGTAATCTCTTCAAATGAAAAATATTTTTTTATTTTTTTTATATAAATAAATATGATATTGATAGTCCCATGTATTTTGTTAGGGAATATAAACAATCGTATAAAGTGGAAACATAACACCTAGTAATAGTATAAGAGCCGGGAAGAAAAAAGTCAGTTATCTCATCCCAATTTTCGATTACTTTAGTGAAAACTATGTGTAATTAATAGTCAAAATTGATGAGTCTGCCAAGTATAGGTAGGGGAAATAAAAAATGACGGCTTTTTGAAAGCGATAAAAAAAACTAATTTTTCATTCGGAGCTCTATATCATAAAAAGTAGAAACACAAGAAAACCTAAGAGAACACCATTCAAAGATGAGCAAATTTTCTAAAATATGAGCCTTAAAATAATTATTTACGTTAAATAGGTCTTGAGATATAGCTTTTTAAAAAGCAAAATGTCTTAAAAATCTACTGAAAGATTAGTAGTTAGTTAATTTATTTTGAGAAATCTATGTCTCAGGAACTATGTGACGTACAGATGACAATTAGCACTCAAATTAAAGCTAGTATAATGGACTATACAGAAGTTTATGACCTTTACCATCGTAGGAATAGTAGTTTTCACGATATTTGCTCAAATAAATTGATTTATAGTTGTTCAGACAATAAGTTTGATTTATGAAAAACTTCATTTCAGAGACCATTTGACGTACTAATGTCTGCCAGCGCTCAAATTAAAGCTAGTAATATTTAATATAAACTAGTTAATAATGTTTATCTTTGTAGGACTAGTAGTTATTATTATATACACATATGAATATAAATTTGAAAAATAAAAATTTGTCTATTTTTGACATCTATTTTGATTAGTTATTATATATAGTTTTTATCAAAGTAATCCAAAATTGGGGCGAGATAACTGACTTTTTTCTTTTCTTGGGCTCTTGTACTATAACGGTTACTCCATTTATGTAAATGAGTATATAAGCTCACCAGGATAATGAAAGAAAAATACAATTACGACGCATCAGCACATTGCAGTGCTCTTTCTAAACTGTTTAAAAAGCTGAAGAGGAAGCTGAAGAATTCGCATTGGAGGGGATACCGGGTCCTGCCTGCTTCTCTTGAAGCTTTATTAACTCCGTTACACACACGACTACCACCGTGCTAAATAGTCTTCAGTAAATTTCTGTTAATTATTGTTAAAGCTAAGGTATTCTATGGAGTATTCAGGAAAGTATTTCACAACCATAATTATATTTATGTGAACTGGCCATTACCCAGAAACTGTCACTGTTATCACCTGTGGGATTCTGCGCTCTAGCCAGTTCGAATAGAGAAGTTTAATGCTCATTTATGTTTTCCCATTATGTCTTATAATATATAAATATCTAAAAAGTCCAACTATTGATAGATATATGCTTCACCCACAGGAAGGTCCGTGCAGATTCCAGAAGGGTGGAGTTGGGGCGACTCTACGAGGATATCGGTCGCTAGTGCCTTCAGAAGCAGCACTTCAGGCAGCTGTTGTAGATATTGGTCCAATATCTGTTGGCATCCATGCCACTGTTAATTTGTCCAAATATAAAGGAGGTAATTAGAAGCAAGTGTATGGATAATGTTAACCTTACTATTTGTAGGTTTTGTTTTAGTACATATTTATATTTTACAGCTTGGCTAATCTATAGTTTAGCACCCCATCAAGAAGAAAAGGAGCTTAAAACGATTGACAAGGGTTATTAAAAAAAAAAACCTTGCAAATTATGAACACATTTATTATTATTATTATTTATTAAAAGAAAATATCCTCACCTACGAGGCCAATTGAATAGAATACTGAACAGAAAATTATTTATCAATATCATAAATACACGACCGTATAATTTCAAATAGTGATGGTCAGGTTTGCGGTCAAAAGATTGAACCAAAAATTGTTAACAACTATTTATTTTCTGAAGTTTTGCCCCACTTCGTAGATCTCTATAAGGGCTGTTCAAGTTGATAGTTTTGCGACTTTTTCACTTTTTTAGACTTTTGTCAAAAAGTCGACAAAGCTATCAACTTGAACAGCTTTAATAAAGCTCTACGAAGTGGGGCAAAACGTCAGAAAAAATAGTTGTTAACTATTTTTGTTTGTCTTTTGACCGCAAACCTGACCATCTTCTACATAACTTATCACTATCATTTAGATGGCATCAAACTTTTGATTTACAAGACAATACCGAAACCTATTTAGACCTACAGACTTAAACTGTGGAGAATAACTGAATTTTCCATTTTTTTTTTTTTCAGTTTAAAGTCCTTCGAATAATAAGTAATACTTTTTACTGTGTTTGGAAAATAACCTTACACTATGAAATCAATACTTTATTTGTTTTTTACCTCATTCCATCTAAATTGCCTAACTTTAGCCCGTAAGCTTCTGGGGGTTATTAAAAAAAAAAACCTTGCAAATTATGAACACATTTATTATTATTATTATTTACTAAAAGAAAATATCCTCACCTACGAGGCAAATTGAATAGAATACTGAACAGAAAATTATTTATCAATATCATAAATATACGACCTTATAATTTCAAATAATGATGGTCAGGTTTGGGAAGAATAATAAATATAAGAATAAAAGATAACCAAAAATAGTTAACAACTATTTATTTTCTGAAGTTTTGTCCCACTTCGTAGAGCTCTATAAGGGCTGTTTAGGTTGATAGTTTTGCGAGTTTTTCAGTTTTTTAGACTTTTGTCAAAAATTCGACAAAGCTATCAACTTGAACAGCGCTAATAAAGCTCTTAAAGTCAGAAAAAAAATAGTTGATACTTTTTTTGTTTATCTTTTGACCGCAAACCTGACCATCTTCTACATAATTTATCATTATCATTTAGATGACATCAAACTTTTGATTTACAAGACAATACCGAAACCTATTTAGACCTACAGACTTAAACTGTGGGGAATAACTGAATTTTCCATTTTTTTTTTTTTTGTAAAGTCCTTCGAATAATAAGCAATACTTTTTACTGTGTTTGGAAAATAACCTTACACTATGAAATCAATACTCTATTTGTTTTTTACTCCATTCCATCTAAATTGCCTAACCTTTGTCAGAAGTTTACGCATCTTCCTAATTCCTTAGTATAATCCTTATTCTGCTCAAGCCACCCATCCCCAAATCCTCCTATAACGTCGAAACGATACCGGCTCCGAAATCTTTGTTGAACATTTGTGTAAATATAATTTCTAGTGACGTCCGGCTTCGTCACTCAAGTACTGATTGGCTGTAGCTCAAGTACCCTCTCCTCTCCCATCCATCTTCCATATTTGGAAGGCAAAGCTATGAGTTTCCTCGGAAGAATATTAACATTATATATAGGTTCATGTGCACTCTATTTATTACATATTACTTTACTTAACTTAAGTTTTTTTCATCTTAGATGTTTACTTAATTTACTATTATTTAGTTAATCTATCTAATTATTATTAAAATATGTAATATAGTGTTTTGTTTATTTTTATATGTTTTTTATTTGTAAATAATGTATGTGGAAACACACATACACCCACACACTTATATATATTGTATGAATGGACAATGGATATCTATTGCCCTTGAGTGTGGAAGCTAACTTTTTTTTTCCTAAAAAAGGACTCTTTTTTTTTAAATATCTTTATTGAAATTTACAACTGTATATTACATAATACATTCAGTAAATTTGATCTTAGTTAAAATGGAGTGTTACAGTCATGTAGAGCAACTACCCATTGGTAGCACTCTAATGACATTTTACATTAGCTGGTCTCGTGGCCATCTTCTTTTCAGGCGCCTCGGAGGATTGTCAAGAATGGAAGAGGATGCAAGATTAGAAACTAGGAGGTTTGAGTGGTTAGAGTAAAAAAAAAAAATACTAAAGCAGAAAAAATATATACAAAAATACTTATACTTAAGTTTAATCTTCAATCTTGAATTATCTTCACTTCTCTATTTTTGCTTAGGTATCTTCGACGATGACTCTTGCAACCCCTTCGCACTAAACCATGCTGTCTTAGTTGTCGGTTACGGGTCAGAAGGAGGACAGGACTACTGGATTGTGAAGAACTCCTGGAGCTCAATCTGGGGAGAGAATGGCTACTTCAGAATTGTCAGGAACAAAGGAAATAAATGCGGAATTGCATCTATGGCCAGTTATCCTGTAGTCTAAAACTTGTCTTGCTAATTGTCTGTCCCGAATAGAATGCCTTATACAAATATTTTAACATATCTAATAAACCATAGTATCTGATATTATGCTTCGGGAATGCGTTTACAAATTTTTGGAAGAAAAAATAGCGTCAAAATTTATGAAACAAACCGCTCAATTATTAATAAATATATTTGGCCCAATATAAGTACACACTCGACCAAGACAATTCTTTCAAAACAAAAAAATAATAATAATAATAATAATAAATAAATAAGTCACTCATTAATTTTACGGAATCAAAATGATTTATTGACAATTTTGTCAGGAAATATTAAAACTATTTACGTTCTAAAGTTAAATCAACTAAGTGGTTAGTTAATTCTCCTTTCAAGTCTCCTAAAAAGATAGATAATGAACCGTAAATAATCTCAAACTTAAATAGATTGAACTGCAAATTTTAGAAATATATTGGTAATGCGCAGGAGCAGATCTTGTCTTTAGAGGAGCCTCTAAAAAAAAAATTAAAAATTGTTTAAAAATGAAGGAAAGAATTTTACTGTTTTATGTGGAATTGAAACTATACTCAACGATGTCTGCCATACAAAACTGTTAAAAAATGGTCAGGAGTGAAGATTATTTGACTCAATCATTTTAGGCTTTAATTTTCTGATAGTAGCAATAAAAAAACACTAATTCAAATTTCATAATTTGCTACTAAAAACACATTATTTACTTAAAATCAAACTAAACTGGTTAAATCGCATTAAACGGTGAAAAAATATTCAATTGAAATCTTTTTCAGTTCGGAATGATTTTAAAAATATAATTAGAAATAGAACGTTTGTTTTGCTTAGGATAAAAATGTGGTAGATTTACTATAAAACGATTAAAAAAAATTAACTTTTTCTTTGTGGGTTAATGCTACACGTTTCCCCTCTTAATTCAGCAGTCCTACTTAATTAAATATTAGATTTAATATGAAATTCCTAAATAATTACAGTATATTATGAATGGAACTAGAATTATATGTTAATGATAATTGATAAATCCAGAAACATTTGTTTTTCATGTACATAATACTATATCTAATTTTTTATTTTTTTGTATATTACTTCATTAATAACATTTTATACAGTAAATTTGTTTATTTATCATAACATTTCTTCTTCATAATATTAATTAATAAAAAAAAGTTATAATAATATACGAAAATAATGAGATACACCTAAACTTACATGTATTTGCTCATTATATATATTTGGATGGCTGTTAGTGAAGTTGATAACCATGAGTATTGGACTCGGTTTTCATTTTAGCCAAGTTGACTGATTCACAATTTTATATTGTATACATCAAGCTGATGAATCTTTTTTACAATTTTCTGATTCTAAAATTATAAAAATTTTCAATTCATGAAATTTGGTATTTTTTCTGAAACTTTCAACAGCCAATTTCCCTTTTTCGTTGAACGAAGCTGTAATGCTCTCCAGTTACATATTACATCTGCAGTTACAAATATTACACTCCAATATTAGAGCATATATTTGTGTTGGACATTTTTGTAATGCAGCATAGACAGTTTTATTTAACAAACCACCGCAAAGGATCAAATGATGATGACGTTGGTCAAGTAGCTTAAAATTTTTGGCTACTTGAAATCTCAAGCAAAAACACGGCATAATTATACTATAGAATGTATGAGCATATGGATATACGATCAGTAACATATGTTAACAAAGATACAAACAATTTTATTGTTATTTTTCTAACAATAATTAACTATAATCTAATTAAAATATGTTTCTAATGTCTTTTTAAACAATTTTATTAGATTTGTATGCCTCCTTCCACTTCTGGTACAAAGTCATATTACATTTCCCTTGTTCATTCTTTCCTTTTTTTTTCTGTTCTCAACCCAATCTACGCTATTCTCTCTATTCCAATCTCATGCCTCTGTTCTCCAGTGATCCGTAACTCACGTTCAATCTGTTACACTAATGCAATAAATTTAAATTAATGCATACAATTATATAAAAACTTCATTGCTATTTGAAATCTGCAATTAAAAATGTATGATTTAATTTTTGCCGTGTCCAATTACCTTGTGTATGCAAAATAAAAACTCCTGATTTTGAGCTGATTTAATTGAATTTTCAAAAACACTTATGATCAGTTTTATTCGAGTATGTTTACACAGCCATTAACAAATATATTTGAGAATGTACGTCATAGGTTATTAAATTCATGACCATCTAAATTTAAAATTTTAAGTAATTCCTTCAAATCGAAATAAATTTTATCACTATTGATATAAAAACATAATTTAAGAAAAGTGCTCTATTATGTTTGTTTTTACTTTCACTATATGTAGTAAGGGAAAGCTTTGCGATCGTGGAAAATTTTAAATCTTTGTTCTCAACGAAATTACATATTTTAATAATTAGTCCAATTGACCAAGTATCGTAAAATGCTGTGTCTGTAAGAGAGAGAGAGTGAGAATAGCCTGTAAGGCCGGAATGTAGGATGTAACAGAACTTTTTCTCTAAAATTGACTTACTGGCTTAGTACCTTTTATTCTGTACTAGCTGTACCCGGCCAGGTCTTGCTACGGCTCAGTTTGACTAAACGTAAAAGAAATAAAAACAAAAGCACATGTTTCTAATAAGTTTATTTTCACAGTGCTTGTGGATATACAATATTTGTTCTTGCTCGATTAACCGAATATATATACAAGTTAGGCAAGATGTCAACTGACAAAGGCCGTCAGGTGATCGACTAGATCAGTTGATTTTGATGTATATATGGACATACTGAACCAAATAAAATCAGTACACATCACACGGAGACATCAAGATCTCTGCTTCCTTCAAACCAGTTTTCCGAACTATCACCCCATTGCCCCCTTCCTGCGAGGTGGCAGGGCAGGAAAGGTTCCAAAAACCCTGTAAACATTGCTCTACAACTCCTTTGTTCTCGTGTTCCCCCCCCCCCCCCCCTCCATTACATTTTTTTTTACTTCTGATCGTTTTTATTATTATTTAACATTATCTTTTGTCTTTTATATTAACTGTTTTATTTTTCTCTTGTTTGCTTAATCTACCAAAGGAGGCCCCTCACCTCCGGATTTTGTCTAGTAGTATTAATATGGAACGGACACATCACAACGACTAGATAAGTATTTCAGCGTAACCTTAAAGTACCAACCGTAGAAAAAGGTAATACACAATTTGAATTATGTAACCATACGTAATGCAACCAATAATTTAATGTTTTTTCTGTTTTAAAGGGATCGGAAAAAAATAAATAAAATACTAAACTCAGTCTTTGTGTTTATCTCAAGCGTTTCCCTTCGCACTCCTCTCTCTCCTATTATTTTTAGTTATCACTTCAGTAAAAGATAACTTATATATATATATGCAGAAATTGTCGGTGTTGATCGATATATGCATTATTATTTTCATGATTTATTTTTACTCTTCGATATACCATATTCATATTAAGAGAGAAAAAAATTATTGAATCAGTATTCGAAAGTTTTTGTCTTGGAGACTATTTGAAATCTTCATTGTATTTTTTTCTCTTTTTATAATATATTTATATGTCTTTTACAATTATATAAAAATATATACAACAAGTAAATTTACTGTAAATGAAAAAATAAAATGATTCAAACATGTAGAGAATCTACCCATTGATAGAACTCTAATAACATTTCTAGAGGAGAAGATCTCAACCCCATCTTCTTTTCAGACGCCTGGGAGGGGAGGATTATTAGGTAATGAAGTAGAAGCCGGGTAAGAAACAAGTGAGTTTGGGTGGTTGGGAAGTTTCTCATGGAATGATTGGTATCTGGTTCTGGCCAAATCGCCAACATATGGGATATTGTATCATCCTGATGGATAACTTGATTTGTGACAAAGTAAGGAGCATTAAGAATTTTACGAAGCATTTTGGACTGTAAGGATTGGATTCGTGAGGAGTCCTTAAGCTCAACTCGGTGTGTCCAGATAGGTTTTATAATAGTCATGTAGATCAGACTTCTGTAATGGATTGGAAGTTTAGACCGTTTGTCTAGTAAATGTTTAAACATTAATTAATTAAACCTTTAAACAATTTTGTACATAATTCGTTTTACTCTTAAAAATTAACTAATCAGCTCGTTTGATAAAAAAAATAAAAGATCTCCTTAGCCTAAAGACTAAAAGGTAAAACGGTTAAAAAAACATGATTACGTAAATTATAACTTAAGATTACTGAAAATGATTTTAATATTCAATAGTACTTCTCATTCCTCAGAAGATGACACCAAAATTTCAATTTATACAAAATTTGGAAACTAATCATTTTAATCAAGAAAATACATGCTGGGTAGTTTCCTGTACCAACCTTTTAAAGACAGACAGACAGACAGACAGACTGACTGACTGACTGATAGATTAGACTACATCATCACCTGCATAAGAATTAGCTGGGAGATTATTCATTGTTTTATTTATTTATTATAGTATGTGAGTTTGTCGATTTGTGTGTTTTAACTTATTTATTCATTAAATTATTTAATCATTATTAGTATATCTTTTAACCAACTTTTTATTATATTTTCCTTTAAATCTATGTATTATTTTATCTTTTGGTAAAATGTATTTATTTCTTTGCTTTACTGTAAACTGATCTTCTGCTGTGACTATTATTTTTCTAGTTTGATCTCACATTTTAATTGTGAATTTGTTTAACGTGTCACTAGAGAGGATCTGAGAGGGCGAATTCGGGAGAGTAAATTTGTCGATCAAATGAAAAATTGTGAAATAGTGAAATGGAATGGAAAAGAAAGAGAAGGAAAAAAAGGAATGAATTGAAATATTTATATTTGTTGTGTAGATTGAAATTGATTGTAAAAGGAAACTGTGGGGAAAAAATAAACTGTTTTCTTTCTTTTTTATTATATTATGAAAATATATGTGTCCGATCACGGATTGATTACTATGCTATGTAATGTAGCAGCCCGATGTATTTGGGCAGCATGATTGAATAAAGCATTTCTCTCTCTCTTATTTTGTTTTTAAAGATATGGCATGGGAAATTAGGCTGCAAAAGAAACATTTTGAGGATATTTGACATCAATGATTAAGTTATATTCAAAAACATTAGTATTGTTGTGAGGAAATAATGTAAATTTTTTTTTTTTTTTTTTCGGCCAAGACTCCCATTGGAGTCCTATACTGAAATAATGTAATAATAATATGAAAACAAATTTTATAAGTTATCTCCTTGAGAATAGAGTAAAAGTGGATCAATTGATATTTGTGTTAATAATATAATATAAATGTTTAACAATAGATCCTATAGTTGGCAAGAGATAGTGTAGGATGCCAAAACCAGTTGTAGAGACAGAATCGACAAAGATACCAAAGAGCTGCATGCAGCAAACTGGAAAGCAGTAACCTAAGATAGGCAGGCGTGGAGAAGGCTGGTGGAAGCAGCCAAAAATCAACATGGTCTTTAGAGCCAACCGAAAAAAAAATTAATAATACAAAAATTATAATCTATTTAATACTAATAATAATTTGATCCCTTCTATATCTTAAAGAAGTTAATTCTTGTCTTAAATCAACCGTTTATTATCGTTTGTTTTTCTAAGATTCTTTTGCAAGGAATTATGTTTCGAAGATATTAAATTCATCTTTCGACTTTACAGATTCGATACTTAGGCCTCCATCTTGACAAGAGACTTACTTGGAATCCACACACAAGACTGAAACGACAAGAAACTGCTCGTAGATTCCGATTGCTACAACACTTACTTGAC